>NC_048415.1:12496599-12588781 GCF_013103735.1 Etheostoma cragini | reverse complement strand
CCCCCCCCCACCTCCCTCAGCCTCCCTTTAAAGCAGTCGTTTGCAGTGACATTTCAAAACACAGAAAGCCTAGCTTTCCTTGAGATCTCAAGAGCCCTCACACTGTCTTGTTTGGGGCTTGTCTGATCTAACTTGGGGTTTAAGCACTGTTATTGAGCACTGTGAACTCACCTGTAAACCCCAGCGGTCCCAAGCAAACAGGCGGTGGGTGACTCCACCCCACACCCAGCCTTGACCTCTCCCTCTGACTTCACTTCCCTCGCTCTCCCTGGTGCACTGCCAAGCCTGACCTGTCACTTGGGCGGTGAGTTGTGTGGGTAAACTGTTCGGCAGCGGAATACCCAACCAGGCACATTCTAATGAAAGGAATCACCTCACATACACACTTCAAAGCACAAACAAATTAGGTAGAGGACTGGACCTGAATAAGAATCAGTCTATTTAGATTTTTTTTTTTTTTTTTTCTTTAGAGTGTGACAAGTCTCCATGGTTACTTTTCTTGCAGTTAACCTCATGCACATCTTGTTCTTACCTCAATTAAACATCACACTCTTAAAAGGCCACAGCATGTGACCCAGTTTTTGGGCCATAAAGTACAGCTGCCATTTATAACTGATGTGAAACTCTTCAGCTGTCATCATTGATTGAGGGCAATAATGAGTCTTTTCTCTGTGTGTGGTATGTGTATGTGCTATACATGCGCATGTGTGTATGTAATGGAAGTAGTAAATGTTGAAGCTAGAGAGAGAGAGGACTGAGAAAAGAAGAGACCGGAAGGTTGACAGAGAGTGAGGGATTAGGAGGACCTGGGCACAGATGGCTGTGGGAGGCAGATGTCCCTGCTGAGCTGTTCAGGGTTGTCCCTGCCAGTGCAGAAACGCTAACAGAAGTACGCAGAGCAAATAGGCTACCTCAGAACGGGTTGCTAGATTTGGGAAAGCAGATGCTAAAAAATGCGTTCCATGCTTGGAAATGTCACTAGAACTAATACATCGAAGGAAAACAGCAACCCTCTGAAGAATTATGTGAAAGTTTGAAATCCTTCAAAACATGCTCCCAAAAAGGGGATTTCTTTCGTGTGGGTGCACTCATCTTGACTGAGTTCTTGTGTTTGTCTTTTGAGTAAGTCATCATTTGTAACTGTAATTTCCCCACTGGGGATCAATAAACAGTATAAATAAAAATTAAATTACAGTAGAAAAACAGATTACTCATATCTCAGAAAGACTCCTGTCTTTCTGAGATATGAGTATTAGCTATTTCCGGTAGCACAACACAATGGACGTTTGGCCATTTACGTGACTGCAGATAAATGGCTTCTTATAAGCCCTGCACCTAATACTGTCTGTAATGACACAATGGCATAATGATGAAATATGTACTTAGTTGTGGCGGAGCACTGAAGACGTGCATGCGGCCAGCTGGTCTGGATCAGCTCTCTTTTATAGTCACCAATCAGTCACGTTCAGTCAACACATTGAGGTTTAGATTTTTTTATAATCTTTCAAGCTTTCACTCTCGTGTCTGATTGTTATGCTTCTGTTGAAAGTTGTGTGGTCTACTCTTTTTTGATTAACAAGAGTTATCTCGAGACACTTTACAGATAGAGTAGGTCTAAACCACACTTCAGAATTTACAAGGACCCAACAGTTCTAGTAGTTTCCTCCAGAGCAAGCAGCAGTGCGACCGTGGCAAGGAAAAACGTCCTTTTAGGCAGAAACCTTGGACAGACCCAGGCTCTTGGTAACCGGTGTCTGACCGGCCGGTTGGGGTCTTCTAACTCAAGATGTTATTTTTTTGTACCATACTTGGTGTTAGCATCTGTTACCTTGTGCTTTCTGTTGGCTTCTGTTCTGAAAAGACCCTGTTAGGTGGATTACTCCCAAAAGTTTCTGATCTATGGTCTTGTTTTAGTCGTAATGTAATGCCGATACTGTGGTTTTCTCAATCACTTGTCTGTCTCAATTAGATTTTTGTTTACTTTTTTTAGTCTAGTGGCCTGTGGAAACAGTCACTTTCCCATATTCTAATGTTAGTTTAAAACAATTGAGGTTTGAATTGGTGCTGCACGATAATATAATAATTACAATTGTTTTGATCAATATTGAGATGACGATTATTTATCACAATTCATTGATATTCACAAAATATTTGTATTGCACTTTCACACTTAAATAAACAGAGCACTGCTTTCAAGTCCTTGGGCTACGTTCCTGCTAATCTACAAATCTTTGCGTCAAAATAGGTAGCGATGGACCCTAATATTTGACAATTCAGATATTTGTTCGGTGGGTCGGTATTTGGTTCACAATTTTGGGATTCGGATATCATTTCAGAAACCCTAAAAAAAAGTGGGCTTTAGGAAAATATGTGATTTTTTTTGTAACTATTTTCTGACATTTTATAGACCAAACAATTAGTTGATTCATCAAGAAAATAGTCAAGAGATTCACTCATAATGAGAGAAAACACGTAATAAGTTATCTGGTGTACTGTTTTCCGTCCACACATTACACCATATTTGAAATTAAATGAAGCATAATTAAAAGGCTCCCGGGGCCCAGGCAATATTATAGCACTCCAAACTCCATGTGTGCTTGTCTAGGGTTTGTCAACCACCCACAGCTTGCCTCAGTTTGATCTCTGGGCTTTCAATACACAACCGAAATGCAGTTAAATGCCGTAATTCTTTCCTCCTCTCCTTCATTTATTGAGTATAATCTCCCCTCCCTTCTTTCCATAGGGGATGAATTACACAAACATGCATTCATGGTAAATGTCAAATGCCAGTCAGTCATTACAGGCTCACAATTGGTGCATTAATAAGCAATTTCAAAAAACGTGGGGCTGTGAATGCCTCTCACTGTTTTTGGTTGACAGTAGTTGAGTTTCAAGGATGACCCAAATGTGCCTCTTCTTTGAGACATTTTTTCTAACGTAACCTAAGTGTGTTTTCTAAATTGTCAGTCCCTCTTCATGCTGGAACCACAGGGAGGTCGCAGTGTGCAGTGTCGAACCATCAGTTTTGAAGGACAAGGTAATTTGATTTAGGAGATACATTGTTGGTGGTCTCTGCATCCACACACAATTATAGTCACCTGACAGATACCTTAGGGGACAAAGCATTGCATTTTACTTAGCTATTCTAAAGCCCTCTTCCATATGAGTGATACAGACAGGCTATACACACAGAGCTGTCCACCAGGAGTCCCAAAGGCTGTGTTACAAGTAAAACACTGGGTCCTGTTAATTGAAAGGTTAAAATGGTACAAAGAAATCTTCTATAAAGTTTTCCTTTGACACTTAAAGATAGTTAGCCGGTTAGCCTCGGTGGAAGTCTAATATTATTATTATTGAAAGAAGAATGATCTGAAAAGACACAATCTACTGATAAAAAAAGAAGTCTACTGATACTCCCTCTTAGCTCTACTTGGACACTGAGTGCACAGCGGATCTCATATCACTTAACTCGCTCACTTGGGAGCACAGAAACGGTAGGTCAGATAACATTAAAAAAAAAAAAAAAAAACTTTGTGTCTTTCTGAAATCTGAAAAGCTTGGTACAATGAAGTGGATTGTGTTTTTCAAGAGGTCAAACTGTGCCTGCTTTGCACCACAGGATGCCTGGAGCAAGCAAAAATAACTGCAGTGATTTAAAATGTGTCTTAGGCCTGCAGCATGTTTCAGTTTCATGAAAGAAATACTGACTCATTTATCTCCTAAGTGTTTATCACTGTGAGTTATGCTACAGGAAGTTGAAATGAGAACCAATAAATCTGTCCCCCCTGCCCGTTGTTTGGATTTCTTTGTAAGATGGCTGAATGTTAACGAAAAATAAATGCAGTTTAAGCATAGGTGCTGGAGTACACTGTGTGTAGTAATCCTAATAGTTATCTTTTATGCCCTATAGTGCTTGTGATTCAGCGGTAAAGATTTTATGTTCCTATAGTGTGTTCACAGGAGTGATCTCTGACAGTGATGCTGAATAACTGTGCAGTTTAGGAAAAAAAGATTACCAGACAATAGTCTGTTTGTTGAACAGGTAACGGTGCAGTAGACTGTTTGATCTGTGCTTTGTCTGCTCTTCAAATGTGACATTTAACAGTATCTGAGTGTGCAGTGGACTCAGTTTTGATGTGAATGTGTTACGCAGAGCTCATTCACATATTTATAAGGGGGAATTGTCTGGGGTGGAAAAATGCTCGCCCATTATGCCTCAGCAAAGGCTACTCTTTATTCTCTCAGAATTCCAGCTCTCCACTTTTCATTCAACCACTAATTTGTAAGCCCCATTCATTTTTATCCACTGGATGTTGAATTCCTTCAGTCAATGTAAATTCTTGGAAAAAAGATTACTTGTGTAGAGCTTTGTCTGATTTTTTTTTACTGGACTTAGTTGTAGTGGAAAGACTGATGTTGACTTGTGCTTGAATTTGGAATTAACAGCTGGTCAGGGGTGGAACTGAGGGAAAAGCTTCTCACCATTGTTTACACGTGAGAGATTACTTTTTCCTAGTTACATATTGTGGACCGCTTTGACTCAGCTGCTTTCACGCATGTGCAAGAAGACAAAACCATTCAACCAAAGCTTTTCAAGCACGGGTCACCTCATTTGTATGCACTGGCAGGAACGAGGGCAGTTGCACCTTGAGGGGACCCAAAGCTGGAGGGGACGCAGTGATGCTGTGCAGGTTTTGTTGTAATAACTGTAGTGGTAACAGACTGGAGGCATTGGTTTTATAAGTAATCAGGGGTCTGAAGATTTCTTCCTACTCCCTCATTCAAAGGCTCCATCTCAGTGTCAGTTCACACAAAAATGATACTGAAATAAACTAAAAATACGAAGAAGATCTCCCTCGAAGTCTTCACACATGAAGTGAGATTTGCGAGTTTCTATTTGCTATGAGACAGTTTTTATACTCTGTGTCTGTGATGTTATGTGTTGGTTTCATCTGTGTGGATTATAGCTGGAAGGCTTCAGATGTGTCCCTCTGTCCGCAGTCGACAGGATTATTTTAGGGATTAAGAGCCTGGTGCTCTGTACCTTGGTTGCACAGCCCTACACTATGTCCACATTCTCCCTCATTCTCTGCAACAATTCAACACCCCACCCCTTAAATACCCAACTTAAAGCAACTAGACAAACCTGAACCTACTGTATGCTCATGGGACAAGCGAGCACCGCTGTAATACCCCCTAAAAATTAGGAATGGATTGGACGTCGTGGGGCATTGAAGACAAACAAAAACAGTAAATCCTCACAATTAATTAATTAATAGTTGCTAGTTAGTTTTCTGTCAAGACATTTTTGATTTGATTTTGTACAAAATAATAACTTCACTAACTCATGGTCCTATTTTAATCACGCAAGTGCAGCGTCAAGTGCAAAGCGCTAGGTCTTGGGGCGCACAGACTGTGTAGGCGTCTCTAAGCGCACCTACTATTTGGACTAATTTATGTGCAGCAGTGAAGGTTAATACAAATCTGTCTCAGCGCTCTTAAAACAACAGAGCCAATCATGCGGTCGCATGATCACTGTAGCACAATAAATGAGGAACCGGCTTCCCTGGGTAATCAGGTTGTTGTCCGTGTAGTGGATGTTGTGCGAAATGGCACAACGCACTGGCACGGCATTTCTCAAATCTGCAGATTTATCAGCGCATCTGCTGCCTCCAGATAGCTGCAGGGATTTAATGAACTGAAGGAGAACTTTATAATACACTATAAGCAGCTGTGGACAACAGCTATGATTCTTCCAAACATTTAGTTTGCTCTTGTTGATAAAATCTCCAAAGTGGCAGCAGATTGATGTCGAGAGACACTTTCCACCAAAATACCAACAACTCCCTCCATTTTGAGCCTCTCATCCCACCTTTGTATTGTGCGCTGTGCACCAAAATATATCACACAGCCTTCCATGAAAAGAGGGCCTAAGAGATAAGGGCTTTCCAGATGTACCTTTAGTAGTTTGCTACAGGAATTTATCATGTTTCAAGTATTTTACATGGTATTGTCTGGTAATAAACAATTATTTGATTTATCGATTGATTGACAAAAATACTAAAAATAATTTACTGTTTTAAGATTTGTTAATGTGAAGAGATGGTGGTTTTTCTAGTAAAAGCAAACTGAGTAACTCTGTTGGTCAAAACAAGCAATTTGAACATGTCAACTTGGGCTTTGGGAAACTGGGATGGGCTAATAATCAATTTAATTAATCAATTAATCAATTTATCAAGAAAATAATTAGCAGATTGACTGATGATGAAAAATGTATTGCAGCCCTACATATTACCTATATCACCTAGTCTTGCAATCACCAGACCAAGCCAAGCTCAATAGATTGTGACATACAGCATTGGTCTGGGGAGTCAGCTCTGTATTTTCTACTGCACAAGAGGCGTGACCAACGGGCATAGTTCAAATCACTCTGTACGCAATTGGACAGTCCTTCAACCAATCAGACCAACGATCCTGGTGACGTAGAAGCGAGAGCGGCATCAACGGGTTGCTGCAAATAGCTGCTTGGTCGCTTTTCTATCGTCATCATGTTAAATCTGCCAATAGCACGCCAGGTAGATAAGCCAGTTTGTGATTGGTTCCCCGCAAAATTGTGAACTGAAGCAGGAGAAATAAATGTGCAGGTTTCCACACTGAGCGGCAGGGCGAAATCAAATCGCCGGCAGAATGGGCGGGGTTCACCCACTCTATACAGCACCCTCTATCATCCTCTCTTATTTCAGTCATCCCTGTGAGGATTACCTAATAAATAAAGCACCTTCACACTCTATCAAAAATAACTCTCTGACTTCACAGCTGAAAAGACCAGGGATTTTCACACATTGATCACACCTAGTCCCCTTTCACTAGTGCTCTAGTCAGTCAGTGTGAAATGCAATTTCTCATTTGAGGATTCATTGGACAGTTGAGCTCTGTTGAGGGCATTGAGTCGTTGTTAAGGTTGTATAGCTTACAGTGCTGTACAGTCAGCACAGCATCTCTCTTTTTATGTGTGAAACTGCTAAAATGGAAGGAAACATCCCTCCCTTACTTCACAATGAATGGCTTTTCCTCTACATTTACATGGCTGTATCACTCTCTCATTATACTCTTCAAAACACTTATTTCATTCAACTTGGTTAAGTGGGTGTTGCTATTAACTGAAACACAAAAGCATTGTCTTAAAGCAGATGTTCCACTGCAATGATACTGTGCACCGCTTATTTTTCAGTGTACGCCTGGTTCAACACTGTCTGAAAAGTAAAATATTCCAGGTGGTCTTCTCAGTGGTTGAAGCTCGATTTACACTTCAGTGATTAAGTGTCATTCAGCATGCTGCAGGACAGAAATGATACAGGGCTGACTGTTTCAATAGATTTGAGTGTTGCTTTTTTTTAAACACTCACAGATGTGATCACCTGTGTTAGACAAGCTGTGGTTGGAAGTGAAATTCTTCAGATTTTTTGTGTACCTCCCTTGTTATAAAGGGTACCAGCAACCATATTGTCCTCCTCTTCCTTCTTAATAAAAACACTGAATATTTCGCCTTCTTCAAATTATGCAGGTTTCATCTTATTGTGAGCCGCTACTTTTTTGCAGAAACCTCAGCAAAGCGTGTCCTTTGATTGCTATAGTAACAAGGCACTCTTTCTCACTCTGCCATCATGTGACAAAGTTTTGTTTACTGACATTGGCTGTGCCTCTGGCTGTGTCCGAACACTTAGTGCTATATTGCCCACTTTTGATGGTTAGTATTGTCCCAAAAGGAACACTTATGTTAAAACACTTACCGAAAATGAAAAGCGGTCGGCTCGGCTAGGGGCCTCTCAAAATCTGACGAAAATCTACTAAACAGACATTTGTCGATCCAAAAAACAGACCGATTAAGCAACTGTTTGGCCTATTACTCGCTTAACATGTTTTCAGAAAAATGTTTTTTTGAATTTCTGATTTGTTCTTGCAACAAAGCTAACAATAGAAAGGGGAAAAAACAAGAAACAGCATGGGTCTTATTCAACATTTACACTTATAAGTGTATTTATTGGAGAAAATAGGTACAGCTATAAGGCTGACGTGCTGTTTCCCTTTTAATTTGAGTCAGCAAAAACATTGTGATAATAATGAGCTTACATGTGGTGTCTGCATGGTTTGCTGGTAAAACTTCCTGCATGTTGATTATATAACTGTTACATAACAACAAATCTCAGACTACAGAGGGACTCATCCAGAAGTGATTCATTTCTTCTGTCAAATGTAGACAAAAAACAGCTGAATGTGAACTGCTAGACTGTGAAACATTGAAATGTGTTTGCAAGACGAGATCTGTGGAGTTGGTGCCAGAAAGAATATTTACAGTTGAGGAATCCAGTAAACAATTTTATAAAGCAAATACGAATGTGGGTCAGACTGATGCCCCAGTGTTAATTATGGCATCCAATCAAAGAGCTTGAAGAAGATTGGCTAAACAGATAACAATCTGCTTCTCTTACCAGCTGCCATACTGTAATTAATGGTTTGTCATTATTCTCAATGCATGCGAGGTGCTCAAACACCAGCTTAGCCTTTTTTTGCGCATTGTTATAATAACTGGCGTTTGATTTGAACTCTGTTATTCGTGAGCCAAAAAAAAGAAAGGGAAAAAAAGGCTCGTTATGAGCCTTGTTCCTCTGCAGTCACTCGTCAGTAGCAGGGATAAATAAAAGTATCAATTAGTGCATGTTTTAGATGTCAAAGCTGCTTCGGAGTAGATGCTCTGAGGTCTGTGGAATAATTACCTCAGCTTTGTTTAAACCATGGGAAGCCTGTATCCTGGTGGGCTCCTAGAGTAAAGGGGCTTGATGAAAGCAAAGCCCATCTTAGGTGTTTAGCAGTTTTGTGCTGCTATGCCTGATTGAGGAGATAAACAAGAAAAATGTGACAGAAGAAAGACTAAGCTGATAACATGACTTAGCTGTGGTTTCCAGTGTATACTCTATACTTTAAGTACATGATATAGCCTGTTTGTAATGTGTGTTTATCATGGTATATTCTTAAATGACTTTGGACAGAAAGTGTCAAAGAAAGATTTAAAATGAAGCCAGCTACTTAAAATATATCGCCAAACAAAGGATTTGAATCACTTAAATCCCTTCTTTCCGCTGGCATTAAGTAGGATCTATTCTGGCTTCCATTTATCTGTACAAATGACAAGCAGGTAAACAGTCCAGCTAAATGATCTTGTTGATGAAACACCTCTCTATCTAGTGAAAACAAGCAGGATGAGAGATGATTTAGAGGGAAATAAAAATGACTTAGAAATAATCTAGAGGGAACATACTCAATGAAACCAGAATTGAATGGCTGGTGTTTTGGTGTCTGCAGACATATCAAGTTGACTGATTTCAGGGAGTGTGTGGTGATGTTGGATGTGTCTGGCAGATTTAGGCCCCTGACAATTAAAACTCCAATTACATCACATTACCTGATATATGTCTACTTCCATTGTTATTTCAGCAGCCTGTATCCGTCCCGCTGGCTTGTCAAAGCCATGTCAGACTTGTAATGAGTTCCACTGTAGTTCCTATGGATTTAGCCACAGTACACAACAACACCTCAGACACTGTGCTAATGTAAAAATGGCCTGTTTTGAAACACAGCTTTTTGTGGAGGTGAGTAGATGAAGACATCTGTACGACTCCTTGGTGTGAGATTTCAAAGACAGTAATATACAGTAACAAAAATAATTTCGCGAGGGAGAGTGCAAAGACACTCAGCAGTGATACTGCAAATTGCAAAAACAGTTGAAAGAACACAAAGGACAGATTCATCAAGAGAAAGGAGAAGAGTCCACGTAGCGATGCTGGCTGGGCAAAGTGTCCCCCCGCCATACGTCCTCTGGCATTACGGCTTTGTTAATCCCAAAATGATCCTTGAAACGATCCTCCTCTTCACAGACAGCAGCAGATGTGGTCAGCAGTATACAACCATATATGCCACCTTTCAAGCCTATATTGAGTGAATCTGTGATTCTGAAAGGACAATTTTTTGTGAGAAAACCAAGAAATTGATAGCAGCTACAACGGAGACAAACATGTGTTGTGGTTACCCTGTTTAACAAGGATATAATGATGAAAGCCCAGCAAGTTGTTGAGATTGACAGCAGTAGAAAAGTGGAATTTAATTCCACTTCACATTAGAGATTGTGCAAGTCTCAGCAGTTTTAAAATGTCTTTAAAGACTTGGCTGAAGGTGAAAAAACTATGTGATCATTGATCTTTATACATGTCATTTATACATTTTTGTATGCTGGGTTGTACGTTATGTAATGCTTGTTATGTGTTGTTCTCGTTAAATTTCTATCTGTATTAATAGTATTATCTGTAATGTCTATGGTGTCCTTTTATCTATTCTATTGAATCTATTTTATGTAAATTTGATGTATAGCTAACTCTAGTACAGGGTGTAGGAGCCACAATATGTTGTTTATGGTCTCATTAATTTATTATTGTATTATGCGCTAATATTGTCGGTGGTGGGCGTTTTCATGACGGTTTGAGCGGATGTGATATATTTGTTGCCTCACCTGTGCACCTGGGTTCTTTGGGCTTTGACGGAGAGGGGGTGAAGCTGGGAGCGAACACTTTTGTTGACCGCACCGCGCACAACGCAGCACACAGTATTACGCAATTATTTCTACTCACCAGTTAACAATTACATAAGGTAACAACAGTGCTAAGTGTATTGTACATATGGAAGAAGAAGAAAAATAAAATCATTGCAATACGATCATGAGCGCGTCACATGTGTGCATCTCTCAGTGTTTAGTCCCTCGCGGCAGCACTCTTTTGGACTGCTTACAGCCGCAACACAGGGCTTAAACTGTGCATGGTTGCTGACAAATAAACTAATAAAAACAAAAACAAAATTAAAAGAGAAAGTTGTTCACATCAGTGATCGGGGCCTAAGCACAGGTGCATTGAGTATTAATGTTCAGGCCGTAAGCTGGCACGCTCAGCGGTCCCACCGAGGTGTGTTAAATCATTAGGCACTGAACGCCTGTGATTGTTCAGGTTGGTAGCAAGCCTCGCTACACTTTAAAGCTCCGCTGTTCCTCTCAACGGCAGAACATGCCCCCAAATGAGCTTTACTTATGTCATTTTAATTTTAAGTTTCAATAGTCATGACTGCTGAATTTGCACTTGATGTTTTTGTAATAAAAAAATAAGAACGTACAGAAAAGGAGTGACTCTTGCCTTGAGGCTCTTTCAGTAAATCTTTCTCTCTCGGGGCTAGAAACACTACAGCTTAGGTGGTCAATGGGCTAACCAACCGACAGGTCCGTGTGGACTTTCCAAAGGACCTGGACCGCTCTCTTGTGTTGTTTTTCTAACCATCCGTTCTCCATTGTTTGTCACTTTCCTGACGGACGTTTTCTTGGCATAGGGGGTAAAGAGCTTTGTGGTTAGTGCCAAACTGATTTCCTCGGTGGCTTTTCTACTGGTGCTGGCAGTCTGCATAGGATGTTCACAACAGCTAAAGAGCCAAACTTGATTGCCTCTTTTCCAACTCATTATTACAGTATTTGTCACAGAATATGATGGGATTTCCTTAGTATAAACAGTGCTGGAATGTTGACTAAAACAACTGCCCTCTGACAACATGACCCCAGCGTCTCGGTAATGGTCACACAGGAACCAGAGTCTGGTCCTAGAATACAGCCTATTCAGAGCCAGGGATGTTTAAATACTTGTGCCTGGGATACACTGAAAAACTGCCGATATAGTCAGAACTTGTAATTGTGAAGTAAATAAAACACAGTACTATTTGGATCATGTATTTACAGTCAGCATATGGCATCCTATACTGTTTTCATGTCTTTGCAATTTTGGTCTGATATATCATCTTTTCTCCACCCTATACACTACATGAGTATTTTTCGGTGGCTGCTGTACTTACACTACAATCTATATATTTGAACAGACTTCATCTGGTCTAAGTTACAGGTTAAGGTCTTCATATTTAGTTACTTAACTTAAGAACCAATTAAAAAGGTCAACATCCCCATTACAAGCTCATGGTACTGTCTGCTAAGGACTGAGCAATTATTTAGGAGCATGAGAGATAACAACAATATCTCTAATGGATAAAATAGTGTTCAGTTGGCAAACATGACACATTCTAAAGCATGTAGGCCTATTTTACTCAGTTGTTTCTCAGAGTCGGACACCCAGCATTTCTCCAGGTCTAACTGAAGTGTCTCTTGTCACTGTAGGTGCTACCTATTGGACGGGATCTCTAAAGGAGCCTGGCTGAACCGCTCAAGCATCATATTTGCAGGGAACGACAGGTGGTCCGCGGACCCACGTGTGTCCATCGTGTCCAGCGTTGGAGACAAACATGAGTACAGCCTTCAGATACAGAAAGTGGATGTATCTGACGACGGTCAGTACACATGCTCCATTCAGAGTGAGCGCAACCCACGGCCAAAGCTCCTCCACCTAATTGTAAAAGGTGCGTACAGATGGTCCTTGTTGTTCTGAACGGGCACTTGTCTGTGTTTGTGTGTGTGTCATTTTCTTTGTATGTCTGATTATACTGTATGCACTAGTATTAAACAATAACTGTAATGCTTTACCATATTTTCCACTAGTATTTGGTGATGGGTTCCAGTTGCTATTGTTGTTCTTCTTGTTCCACCTTATATGTGGCATTCTGTCTGTTATTTGATGGGTGGGTGTGATATTTTCATTGATAATTGATCTGATTTCTGATTTCTGTTCTCCTCTGATTTATTTTAATCTAACGTCTTGCTTGTTACTTCACATTACACGGATGAGTTAGCCAACAGACCTTTTAGAACAAATCCAACAATGTCTTGTGTGGTCCACGTAATAGTCACAGTTGTATTTGGCACCATCTGTGCTGCAAAAATGCATGTCATTCTCTAATATTCGGAATAAGAACAAGAGCTTGAGATATTCTTTGAATAAAATAATAAAACATCTTTTCAGCATTGCGGGGTACATGTTGTGCCCGTGGGCTATGTAACACAAAGTAGAAGCTTGTTGGTTCAAATGACTGGAGGCAGACTGTGTGGCTTTAATCAAGACACCCTGGGTTTTTTTCACAGCAGGAAACAAATAAGTTATGCGCCTTAAGACTTTTAAATGAATTTTGTATAGTTACTGCTGTATACTGTATGTCATTGCATTAGTTAACAGGTGTTAAAGCTGTGAATTTCTGCCTTTAACACAATAAGTAAGCTGTTGAGCTCTGGAGAGGCTGTCCAAATTGGACTTCATTTTGTGGCTCTCCTTATCCTGAAGGTCAATAGGTGTATTTGTGTTTTATGGGACATTAAGAATGCTGTTGTGGACACAAAGAGCTAATTAACGACAGCATCCTAATTGTTACTTGCTGGGGTAATAGGGTGGCGTCTGGGTTTGTATACTGATTCCTTAGACTGTGGAATAGCAGCAGGAAAACAGCACCTCACTGAAAATCCGTCTTCCAACTCCCATGTTCCACGGCTGATGCAAAGAGTTTTACAGCATGCATGGTCCACTTGGCTCTGCATATGTTTAGGTTGGAATATTAATGATGTTATCAGACAACCTGTCAAATGAAAACACACTCTTTTACCTTCTGTTTTTTAGCTTCAGTGATTATTTTTACAAAACTGTGAGCCTGCATTCAGTGCCCTCTGTTAACACCCTTGATGTTTCCCTGAGAAGACATCAGATGCATAACACGTTCATATCAAATTATTCTTAGTTTGTTTAAGCCATGGTTAGTGTTTCAAAAGAAACTAATGTTGGAATATGTATAATTTCACACAGGCAGCATGGTATTAATAGAAGAAGTCAAGGGTCAGACACACTTCTTGTAGAAGTGCGAGTTGTGATTTGTGCAATGTGTAAACAGCTCGCCAGCTGGTATTGCTGTGATGACATATGGAGTGAGCGCATGAAAATTGTTTCAGGGATCATACTGTACTTGCAGTTTGTTTAGTTTTGTTCTAAAACATAATTTAAAGCATGTGTTTTGTCTTTATTTGCACGGCCCTGGTACAAAAACACTAAAGGTTGTAAGAAAAGGGGGAAAAAATAAGTCACATCAATTGACAAACAACCTGGACAGTGGTCATTTTGCCAGGGGACAGATTTCACTGAGGACAAACAAGAGTAGTCAAATAAATCATAATTTACCTTCCCTCGAGTTTGTACCTAGGCCATAGGACTAAAAAATGCAACAATGTGCAAGACTATGATTCCTAGATGCCGGATCAGCCAACCCCTCCCTCCTTTCCACCCTCATGCACCCTTCATAGCCCCCCCCTCATTCTCTCACACATAGAAACCCCCCACCCACACCTTCAGCTCCGACCACCAATTTGTTCCGAGCATGTAACTATCCAAAGAAAAAGTATTGTATATTTGAACAAATTATATTATTTGACTATAAAAGGAGTACTGTGCTAGGAGAATGTATGTATCTTAGAAAAAAAAAAATACGTTTAAACTCTCCTGGCTTTCTTTCAAGTTATACATTATCTTTTCATTTGGTATGCATGACGCCAACTCATTTGTCAATCTAACAGATGCAGGTGGTTGTTCATTTACCTGTGCATTGCTATACATTTGCAATGCATTGCAAGATGAGTTTGTTTTTATTGACTTTTATTAAAGATGGGACGCCCAGGATTATTCTTGGTCATGCAAGGATGGGTATACCCGTGATGTAGGTACATAAACCACATTAAGTATAGAGGTCCAAAATGAAGTTAGACACAAGGCCTTTCAGCTCATTTTGTTATTCCTTGTGGTCTAAGTTGCTGGCTATCACATGCCAACATCCATCTTCTTTCACTGTTCCTATAAAACTGAGTGGGTGTTGGGGGGTGCTGTGGTTTGGCTTGAACCTGCCCTGAGTGCCTTGTGTTTGTTTATGTTGTTGTCTCTTAAACTGGTAGAACCGTGGCTGGTGATGATAAGAGTGCAACTCACCTCACCCCCCTCAGGGAGGTGAGGTTAACAGGCCTGTCCCGTTATCAGAGGGTCATAGAATTAAAACCCTTTAAAACGTTGGAAGTTTACTGGCTCACTAATGGTTTATTGATATAGATACACATTAGCTCAATGCCTGAAATAGAAATGCAATGCTCTATCTGCACTTGTCAACTTGCCAGAGCTCCATGGCCTTTGCACTTAAAGTGACTGCCCCATAGCTGAAAGGTCACAGGGGCAATCTCTTCCATTGCCAATGTGTCCATCAACAGCCTGGCGTCTTGTTAAAGTTCCCTCAAGCAAAAAACTCTTCCTTCTGTACCGCACTTTTTCTTTCTCTTTTTCTCCCCTTGTTTCCTCCTTGGGAATGATGTCACTCTTTCAAAACCTTTCCATTCAACTTTAACTGATCCATCAAACTCATTTTGATGTTTAGTTTAGAGCTGCAAAGATTAATCGATTAGCTGCCAACTATTAAATAAATCACCAACTATTATGAGAATTGATTAATCAATTTGAGTAATCATTTAAAAAAGACAGAATTCTAGGATTCCAAGCTCTTTAATATGAATATTTTTTTGTGTCTTTACTCCTCAGTGACAGTAAAGTGAATATCTTTGAGTTGTGGAAAAAAAAAAACATTTTTTAGACGTCTTCTTGGGCTTTGAAAAACACTGATTGGCCTTTTACTATTTTCTGACATTGTATGGGCGAAACAACTTATTGATTAAGAAAATAATCAACAGATTAATCGACAAGGAAAATCACCGTTATCTGCAGCCTTAGCTTAGTTACTGCTGCTACTCATCCCATCCTGCGTGTAAATTTTGATGTGAAGGCAGTAGTTGGCCTTTGCTGTGTAACTGTTGACATTGTCATTCCAGGTTAGCAATGGTGATCAAAAATGGTCTGTAGTTTTTTTTTTACACTAATTTCATAACTTTTTGTAGGAAACCTGTACTGAAACATTGCATGGATGAAGTAACTTTAGATTTGATCACATTTAACAAAGATCAATCATGGAGAACGTCTTTAAAAAATAGAGCACTGGACTGGTATCATATCAGCTCTTGGCAAAAGCCCTGAGTTAATGGATACCTTGAGTTAATGGATCAGGAGAAATAAAGTCATACCAGTGTATGCCAAGATGTTAATTGCCCGGAGAGTATTAGGAAACACCATACGATTTTTTTTTAAATAACTACAAGTTCAGGGGTTATGACAAGAAATAGAATAGTCAACAGAATTGGCTACATGATGCCCCAACAATGTTCACTTGCTTGGTTTCTGTAACTTATGATGCTCCTGCTGTCAAAATTGCCTCATTGTCCACCTGTTAAAACAGTGAAACTCTCCTGATGTACACTCCTAAGAGTGAGTGAGAGGACTGGAGTGGCTGGGTTCAAAATAATGACATTCACACTGACAGTTAGCAGAGCTACTTTGGCTCAGTCCCTTTACCTCTGCTTCATTTACAGGTGCACCCTGCCTCTAAATATACGTGTGATAAACCGTAGTCAGCTGCTCGGCATGCAGTAATGGTCACTACAGGACCATCATGTTTTTGTAGATGTTGCCTTTCTGAAGTACATTCTGTAATGGGAATCTCACCAGGGGTGTTTCAGGTCATGGCAGTTCCTCACCACTGGCCATATGGCCACAATCAAACCAAAACTAATGTTCCAGCTGTCAGCTTTATAATACGTTTTGCGATGCCAAGAATTCCTGTCAAAGTGCCTAAGATTTGGCAACGGTTTGACCTAAAAATACCAATTCTGTTGGCAATTTCAGTCAGAGGTGTCTACCACTTATCGTGTGAGGCAGGCATTTTTATTCTACAAAAACAAGCTTTTTATAGAAATAAAACATTGTATTAACACCTGACCAACAGTATACTTACAGCTTCAAAACACATTTACAACAGGGAGTGTTTTAGCCAGAGTATTATTTGGATAGTGATGCAAGAAAACCAAAATATCTATGTATAAAGTGATAACAAAAAAAAGATGGTCACTGAGATGATTGGACATAAGAGTATGAAAACAAAGTTGAACATAGAGTTCCATAATAGGCATAGTACTTGTTACTTTTACTGTTATCAGTTATTGATGGTGTTATGATTGTGTTCTCTAAATTTGCTACCGTGGAGTCATCAGGCAAGTGGGTCTTCAGCCGTTGAGACAGAGCTGTGTATCAGACTGTAAGCTGCAGGCAGGAAGTATGCCAAAATATTGAGGACTCACTCCAGTTGATGAATGCCTATGGTCACATGTCTGACAGGGTTCTCAAAGTAGTTAAAAATCTGGTTCAATATATTGCCAGCCACTCTGTCATTTTTTTTTGTTCATGTGCGGCTACAACATACGTGTGCAGCACTGGCATAATTGCACACCATATTGTACTTTTGTGCAATCGCTTTGTCTGAACTCTTTGTGTTGTGAATCAGTACCTGTCTCTTTGCAATACTTGTGTACACACATGCTTAGGCCCACTCAGGGAGAACAGAGGGATTTCTTTACAGAGGAGATGCAGCAAGGGAGCAGCTCTGTCATTTTGCAGAAGCTTTTGGGAGCATGCTGTTTATTTTCATCTGCTGAAAGGAAAGAAACGAAAAAAAGCCAGACACTTTAATCTGGGCTTTTCAGTCCAACATACAACATTTATTAATGCTGCAACACGAATGTTACAGTTGAAGTAAAAGGATTTCATGGCATTGGATTTTTTTGACACTTTTGCTTTGCTCCATGAGGAGTAACACAGAACATGGTAGCAAGAAGGGATTACTGTATATGTATGGTAATATGTAATGGTCTCAAGCCATTTCAGGTGAACGCTAGTGTCTTTTTGTCCAGCTCAACGTTTTGAGCAATTATGCTTTTTGAAATCTATGTCTATATATCTATGTCAGCAGAGCTGCTTTGCAAGGCTTTCTTGTGTTTGGTCATGGCGTTACAGCTGTGCCACTACAGTGTGAAACTGTAGTTTCATACTGATGGTGGAGTTGGAGAACATTGCTTCATAAATCTTTAACATCATACATTTCTGATTAGTGATGACTTTGGGAACCCACTGAAAGTTCTAAAACTTAAAATGTGTGTAGCCTTTTTTAGTATTTGTGCTCTGCCATTGCTAAATCCCCTTTCCATGTGTTTTTCCTTTTATTTTGCCCTCATTATAGCAAAAACCTATTTTAACTTTTAATGTAAATGAGAAATTGCCATTCATTCTGCTTTTGGACCCACTGATATTTCTTTACAATCCCATCCCATCGGGGTTTCCCCTTATGGAACAATGTAACCGTTTTACAGCAACAGGAATTTCTTGTTATCGTTGCACTTCCTAACACATGCATCACAAACTGCTGCATTAGAGGCACGAGGTCAGATATAGCTGTGTCTGCTTACTCATCTCTCAGAATCATTTAATCTGTGTGTGACAATTATCCCCCTCAGAGACCTTGAATCACCTCAACAAATTAGATGTTTGCATCTGTGCCTCCCCCTGCATAGCTTCATTGCCATTATACAGCACCCGTCAACACACAGTACTTTGTTTTTGCTCTTCGTTCTTGTTGCAAATTAAGTAAATCCAACGCTGTAAATGCTGGTAGTGAAAAAAAATCATTGCACATAGGTTTCTCTAGGTAGGTTAAAATCACTGTGATACACCAGCAGACACAGAGAAACCTATGACAATATTAATACTCTGTACAGTGATCTAAAGACAGAGTTCAAGTAATATATAATATATTACAAATGTATTGCAAAAATGTTGTTGCAGCATCACACTGAATCATTTAGGGAGTAAAATTGTTATACACCTACCGGTGCCTAAATCGGTCTCTCAAATGATCTTAGCCAAAAGAAATAATCATCAGCGCCATCCGGGTCTGCTGAATTACCAAAAGGGTCCCTGTGTTACTCCAGCTACATGTGGCACGGGTAACTGCTGAGCAGTTAAACCCTTTCTTTAAATACTTGACTTAAAACGATTAAATTGAGAGAGTTCTGCCTTGTGGCTGTGCCCTGATTACTAAGTAATACTGTGATATCACTGACAACACTATGAACTACGACCATTACCGACTCCGGGTCCATATCAGCCCAGTTCTTTTCTTCTTGTTTTACCTCTGTACTGTACCCCTGGTCTTCATCTGCATATCCTCATCTCCACCATGCATACACTGACCTACTTACAGTCTACCCTGACCATTATCTGATGTAGGATACAGAGGAATGAGAGATTGGTATCAGGTCCATCCCACCCTTCTACACATCATGACTACCCTCCTCCTCAGCCGCCATTTATTTTCCTCCCTCTCTGTTAATTAAGATTGTAGATGTGATAGTGCTTTAAATATGCACAGCACCTCATCTAAGAATATCTTGTCACAGTGGGGAGGGGGAAAGAGGCATACATGCCTTCAGCAGTGACTGCTTACATGGGCACTTGTAATGTGTTTCAAGCTTCCATCATTGAAAATTACATATTGACTACCACAGGATTAAAATGAACAGCAGTATACCTTTAAATGATTTTATGTAAGACTTTACAGATGCCTCAGTGCGATGTAGTACTTCAAAGGATTAGAAATGTGAGGCATAATCCTGTATGGAATGAAAATGCTTTGGACAGTAATATGGATCAGAGCGGAGCCACAGTGAAAACTCGTCACCTACGCCCATGGAGTAATTCAGTGTTGGAAAAGTGTTTCTCAGCAAGAAGTGAAATCCAGGGTTAAACCTCTGCGTCGTCTCCCCACTCTTTGATGTCAGGACAGAGATAGAGTATAATTACAGAGTTTGGGCACAATAGGTTTTAGGAAATGGCATTTTATTCTTAATATGCTATAAATACATGCCTTTCCA
The DNA here is from genome assembly GCF_013103735.1 of Etheostoma cragini. Classification (NCBI taxonomy): domain Eukaryota; kingdom Metazoa; phylum Chordata; class Actinopteri; order Perciformes; family Percidae; genus Etheostoma; species Etheostoma cragini. The sequence continues at coordinate 12,568,929 of NC_048415.1, read as the reverse complement.
TAATTGGTGGGTTCACTTAAACGTCCAAAAATACAGTCCTGTCACTACACTTTAACACAGCTCTCTGATTAATCCAGAGTATGAACACCTTCTGAATGGCATTTCCCCTCTTTTACTGCTGTGGATTCCTCTTGAGTATTAACTATATCAATACCCTAAAGTTTAAGCAAAATTGCCTTTTTGCTTTTTAATCAATTAGAAATAAATTGCACTGTGTGAACATATTGGTCAAACAATTACGTATTTAAACTTGATGTTGAGTAGCTTAAACAGGTTAATGTTAAATCTTCTATATTTCATTCAAACGCAACAGGACATTTTGTCAATAGGCTCTGTGACTCAACCAACAATAAAATGGAATACTGCTATTTGACTGGCCATTTGCTATTACATCAATAAGTGTTATAAAAACAAAAAGCAGTGGAAGTCTCCTCCTAATTGAGTAGCCATTTCAGTAGATAAATGTCCACCTTTAATTGTGCAGTCTTTATTTCTTAAGACAGATGTAAATTGGGTATTGTAGTTTTGGGCTTGATCCCCTAGTTAATCCCCTCTTTCAAAAAGCTTACATGTACAGTATAATATGTCTCATAGAAAAATATGGAAAGTAGTGTGGATGGGATTACATACATTTTATTGCCCTTTGATGCTGCTTTGAAACACTGAAAGTTTGATCATTTAATAATAAATAAACAAATTTGGGCTTCACACTATTCACACCACACAAACACTGCGAAAACCTACTGCATTAGTACCTCATGACTGTAGGTGTTTAAGTGTTGTGAGAAGACTGTAGTGATTTGGTGTTGTTATCCCCAGCTGAAATAACTGCGTATCAAGAGTCTCACTGAAATAATAATGCATTAAAACAACATGGCCTGCCATTAATATTGCAGGGAAAGAGTAGAGAGAATATGCGTGTGTCTAAAGGAACAGATTTGCTATTATGGCCCCTGGCATTTAGTTAGCCACTTATCATTGTCATTTGTGTGTGTGTGTGTGTGTGTGTGTGTGTGTGTGTGTGGTTGTGAGTTTGGGAATTCTTATCTATTACCCTGTAAATCTCTGTCCTCTAATATGTGTTTGCGTGTGCATGCAACATTACACATGTGCTTCTTAATGCATGTGTGCGTAGGTGATTGTGTGTTTGTGAACTTGCACTAATGTGATTCCTCATCACGGAAACGGCTGGTATTAGCCATGGTTAATTAAAATGAGCAAGGACAAAGGTCAGCCACTCAGCTCTGACGTCTCTCTTCTCTAGAGAGGGAATAGATACAACATGAGTTGAGAGTAACTTAGGCGTTTTATGTAAACGCTTGGTATGGTCTTAACAAGTTACACATCTTAACGTAAAGGTAGACTGTCACACTGTTACTACTGCACATTTAGTCTTCCACATTTCATTTAACCAGGCAGAGTTTTATTCATCTCAAATTCAGATTAATCCATTATGGAAAGCTTGATTGGTTTCTGCATGATGATTCTGGACCTACTTTACTCACACGGTATAGCGGGGTGATGTTTTTGTACTCTTTCTACTTTGAAATGCATGTTTAAAATTGTAAATCAAAATGAGCTTCAGATTACAGTACTGCAGTTGTTCCAAACCAAAAGAAACCATAGATTTACTCAGAAGAATTTTCTTGGACACTGTCCCACTTCAATTATGCTTACCTAGTCAACACATTCTCTCCATGTCTTTACTTGTGGATAACATTCAATTAATTGGCAGGGTATATTCATCTCTCTTGTCACCGTTGCCTATTGTGGTAAATATTTATCAAAACACAGCAAGTTGTCATGGTGCAGAGCTGTGATGATAGTCAAGTGAAAATATCATGCTGCATTACAGGTGCCTTCAAAGAAATGTCTAATAAAACAGTATAAAATAAAAAATTAAACTAATGCCTATATTTTTGTGAAGAAGAAGCCTATTATTAAGCCTTTTTATCCAGTGTTACGTGTTTTTTATTCATCACTTAATTAGCTGAATGGCCATTTTGTTATCTCTTCATTGTTCAGCCTGACATGTTGTTCATTTTGTCATGTTTTCTGTTGGATGTGTGTTGGTGTTATTGTCTGTTTGTTTTTTTGAGATTGTTGCTGGAGCTTTTGTAAAAAACTGTGATAATGTCTTTTGTATTTTTGTTGCAGTGAATTTGCGAGAGAATTTTGGTAAAGTTGTTTAATAATGAAGATGAAACTTGTTTCAGGGGGAATAAAATTACTCTGGGCTAAGTTTTCCCATAAAAAAAATGGCTGGTGGATTTAAAACAAAACATATTTTTACTTATTGAATTAATGAAACTTGAACATTAGATTACATTACATGTCATTTAGCTGACAGATTTATCCAAAGCGACTTACAATTTTCTATATATCTGAGGTTGCATGCCTCTAGAGCAACTAGGGGTTAAGTGTGTTGCTCAGAAACACATTGGTTGATGTATCACATTGAGAATCAAACCCGGATCTCCCACACCAACGGCATGTGTCATATCCACTCTGCCATCACCACCCTTACATTCATATGTGTCACTGGCTTGTTAATCTTTACGTTGTTTGTTAATTTTCTATCCTGGCCTGGGACACATTAATACGGTTTGATAAAGTACTTTTTGGACTTTAACTAATCATTGCAATTACAATAATGAGCATAGCTGTCCCCAATTTAGGTCCTCCTGTATGTCTCATCTGCGGTTTTTCCTGCGTCCACTGTGTGTGTTTGTGTGTGCGTGCGTTAGTCGTGGGGGGAACACGGGGGGGAAAGAGCTGACAGGTTTGGAACAGCGACAGCTTTAGAGTGACCTTAGAGTGAAAAAAACCATTAATGATAATAATAATAATGAATACTTAATAATTAATATTAATTTATTGTTTTTTTACTCTGTTAGTACACACATTACCTACAGGCCTGAATTAAACACACATGCTCCGTACCTATACATGCACTTAATGCAGAGATGTCAGAGTGAGGGGGCTGCCCATAGAAAGGCACCCCGAGCAGTTGGGGGGGGTTGCTCAAGAGCACCTTGGCAGTGCTATATATATGTATGTATGTATGTGTACATACAGTATGTCACATACCTATTCATATACCCCAGTTCTAGAAGTTCAAAATGACCAGGTTATGAGTACGGTGTGATGAGTAGGACATAGGGAAAGAGGCTAGCTAAGGACAACACTCAAAAGCACTAAAGCCACTGTGATGTTTGAAGATATGGAGCCCAAATGTTCATAAACTGTCCCTCTGAAGAGTGAAGCAGACAGGTCAGGTACTCAAGAGGAAATCATTCCATAATTATCTAATGTCAGTTTGATTTAGTAGGTGGTTTGTCACTTATCCAAGACAGAAAGATGTTCTTCCTTGCTGCATATGTGAGGATATTATACAGTCTGGTAGAGTTAGCATCTACAATAGTATCTTGACTGGGGTAACCCAGAATTAAAGAAAGAGTGTCCATATGTAAAATAACACCACAAATATTTTCCAGATCTTGCAAAACACCCAGCCAGTACGTTTGAATTTTAGGACAAGACCAGATACAATATGTTTAGGTGCCCACTGAGATTTTACATTTTAAACACGCAGGTGAGAGTTGGGAATTCATTTTATGTCTTTTGTTAGGAGAGATTTGTAAACTATGTACAACCTTAAATTGCAGCAATCTTGCAGGGTTAAACACAGTTATTTTCTTTGTTTGAGTCCATATCTTTGTCCATTTATCCCCATCAATATCTATTCCAAGTTCATCTCGCCATTTTTGCAAAACATCATGTACATTTATCACATCAGCATGGCTTAGGACATTGTAAAAGTGAGTAATGGATTTCTCAACTGGGCCAACGAGGAGCAATGTTCAACTGCAGATGTAGATCAATATTGAGTGTAGTTCCCCTGTTTATGAAGTCCCAAATCTTTAGGTATTAAATAAAATCATGCCTGGAAAGTTGATACTTTTTCTCAAAGTGCAAATGATAGCGTGGATGCACCCTGAAACAAATCACGGATCCTTTTTATCCCTCGATATGTCCAAGTATTATACCCACCATCTACCATGCCTGGAAAGAAATTAGGATTGCCCTGCATTGGAGCCAATGGGGAATTCAGTCCAGACCTCCCTGCAAGATTTTGTGTAATAAACCATGCTTTTATTGTATTAGAGATTACAGGTTGTTTGTACAATGGTTCCTGGCTGACTTTAAGTCCTGCTGGCCAAAAGGCCTAATAGGGACCATGAGGTCTGTGATCTCTCTAAACTCAGCAAATCAGAAGTGGGATCCTCCTTGACCCAATTTGCCATGAATATTAAATGGGATGCTAGCTGATGCTATCTAATGTTGGGAAGATCTAGACCTCCCTTCAAAGTAGGGAGTTGCAATTTAGCTACTTTTATCCTAGGCTTTCTCTTTTTCCAAATGAAGTCACTCAGCAAGCCATTAAGCAGCTTCAGTACCGTGCCTGACAAAAGTAGACATGGCAAAATATTCTTTTAACAATAGAAACTCTACCAAGCAATGACAAAGAAAGTGAGGTCCATCTGTCCAGGTCCTTCTTTACGGAGTGAGGGGTTTAAAATTAGCCTTAAACATTTCATGAAACAAAGATGTGACGTGAATGCCCAGCTAGACAAAACCTGTAATGGACCATTTGAATGGGGATGAGGGTAATGTGGCTTCCCATTGGCATAGCCAAAGATTTTGAGAAATTGATTTTGTTACTCGATAAACACCCAAACAGAGTGATTACATCAACAAGGCATGGCACAGAAGTTTCAGGCTCCAGCACATAAAGCAAAAACATTGTCCGCGTAAAGAGACATTTTATGTTTAATCCCACCAACAGTTATGCCAACTATTTCAGAGTCTTGCCTTACGACCTCAGCAAGAAACTCTCTTGCCAGGGCAAAGGGGGCGGGGCTAAGGGGGCAGCCCTGACGTGTTGAGCGATGAAGTGGGAAGATGTCAGATCTATAGCTATTGGTGATGACCGCTGCCATGGGATTTTTATATAAGAATTTGACCCCTTTAATAAAATTGTCTCCCAGATTAAATTTAAGTAAGTAAACAGGTATGACCATTCAACGCGGTCAAATGCCATTTCTGCATCCAATGAAATTACCATGCTATCAACTTCCTGTGTCTGACAAATATTGATAGAATGTAGAAGCCTCCTGACATTGTAACTAGACTACCTTTGATAAAAGCCTGTCTGATCATCTCTGATGAGAAAAGGTAGACTTTCTAAAAACGCAATGCCAATATTTTGGATAGTATTTTAATGTCCTGATTCAGAAGAGCAATAGGCCTGTATCCTGAACAGTCCTCAGGGGACTTCCCTTTTTTAATATAAGGTGACATCGGCTTTTCTTAGTGAATGGGGGAGGCTACCAGTGGCGAAAGAATGCTCCAACATCTCCTAAAGGGATCGAAAAGCACATCAAGCTAAATCTGGATAAATTCACTGCTCAGGCCATCAGGCCCTGGTGCCTTGCCTGACTGAAGGCCCTTAAGTGCCAATAAGGCCTCCTTTCTGGAGACGGGAGCACCTAACTCACGTTTTTGGGAAACGGAGATGGTTGGAAGGGTTAGTCCCCCTAATAAGGAGTCCATCCTGTTTAAAACTCTCTGTGGTTGATTTGATTCATACAACCTAGCGTAAAATTGCCTGAAAGTCCTCTGCAGCAGTAGCGGGTCGGATGTTAAGCAAAGTCTACTTTTAATGTCTGTCAGCTCTTTTTCAAGTTTTTTTTGCTATTCTAATTTTCTTTTCTTTTTCAAAGCTGAATAGGCTATAATTTTACCCCTGATGTATGCTTTAGAAAATTCCCACAGTAAGTATGGGTTGTTAGTAGATTGTGAATTAATAGACAAAAATATCTTAAGTTCACTTTTCAGATAAGAGATAAATCTGTCATCTTTCAGGAGACGCGTATCGAATCTCCAGTGTTTACTTTTTGCAGATTCTACGTTGAGACAATTCAAGGAGCATAATGATCAGCATGATCGCTAACCACAGTATTGCCTATTGAGCAAGAACGAACAGATTGCATCACAGACTGGGATACAAAAAAATAATCAATTTGTGTGTGGCACCTATGAGGAGGGGAGTAAAAGATGAATTCTCTATTCGATAGGTGTAGCATTCGCCGTCGTCTTTAGCATGCTCGCCGCCATAGCTCCACATCCATGTTGACGGTTGGCTGTACGGGCTTAATCTTTCCCTTTGGCATTGTTTGGTTTTATTTTGTCCAGAAGTGTTCAAGAGTCATACTACTGCACTGGTATTATAAGAAGATAACGTAGTTTAACAGAGAATGCAAATTGTATGGAGGGTGTTGGAGGAGCTCCAGCAAAACCGACCGTCTCCCAGGCTGTCGTCATGTCACCCCCTCTAGTTGAGTTTATATTGGTGACGTTTTCTTAACGCTAAACAATTAATCAAATTTTAATCACGATCACAATTTTGACTTTCCACGATCAAATTTGCGTGATTGAGCGATTATCTTTTAATTTTTATTTTTTAAATGTGTAATTTCATAGAACGCTCCAGTTTTTTTTTTTTGCAAAGTCAATCTCCCTCTCCGTAACCCACTGTCTGATCATGAGTCAGTCAGAATTGTTCCCTCCACCCTGCAGCTTAGTTTCTAGATGTAGACAGTCAGAGAGGACAGAGTAACGTAATGAAAATTCAACAGATACCAGTCGGTTACACGTCGATCTCAAGGTTTACCAGTTTACTAGTAAACGCAACATTTTGTCCCGTCTTTGTAGTTTTTCAGATAACAGCAGTGACCAGTGCTAGTTAGTGTCTGTTAGCTCACAGGGCTCCAGGGCGCGAGTAAAATGTTTCCTCTAGGTTGCGTAAGTGCACCCAATGCATCCACTGCAGTGTTGTTTATATGGATATGGATTAATTTTGCGTTATGTGACCCATTTCTTCTGTAAAGCCGTGCCTGTGTTGGATCTCTCCTCTACTCTCTCTCCTCTAACTCTCCGTGCAGCCCCGCCACACAGCGTAAAAAATAAAAATAAAAATAAAAATGCAGCACAGTGACAATACAGACATTTCATACACACCACGTGTGTAACTCCCTGCTCGCTGCCGCGCCATTCGATCCGTACTGGACCCAATCATAATGAGCCAGCCGTCACTCTGTGAGACAGTCCATCACACTCCCTCTCTTTCCCTACCTCTTTTAATCAGTTATTGTTGAAAACAAGTGAAGGAACTTTCTCAGAGATACAGAAAAAAAAAATCTATCCAACGCTATTTATTTCAGATAGCTAATTTTCATTTACATGTGTTGCAGCTGTATGTCTATACAACATACAACTTCAACATAAGAAGAATGTAGCATAAGATGGATGCGAAAGCAGTTATAAACAGCCTCTCTGACACTTATAATATAACCAACCATTAACCAATATGTTTTGGTTAAAATCAACAAATAATCGTGATAATTAATTGTGATCACAATATTGATCAAAATAATTGTGATTATCATTTTGGCCATAATTGTGCAGCTTTACTTTTTCTCTCTCCGCATTGTCCAGTTTGGCCATCATCCAATTATCTCTTTGCAGTCTTCTTGCCCTCCTCTAACAGTGTATAGTGCATTTCTGTTTACACTGTAGCATGGAGGTGAATCTGTAATGATTTTCACTGTTTGATGACTGAGAACGGGAAGGTGTCTGAAATAAAGCTGAAATAATAATTCTGACAAAAAAAGGAAAAGGCAACTATGTTGACCAAAAGGATTATGTCATTTTTAAGATAAAATGGGAAAAAATCAACTGCCCCCGCCTCTGTTCCGGTTTCAAATGTCAATATTTGTTGTTTTTTAAAAGTAATTTAGTAGGTATCCCTGGGTTGGACTTTTAGCCTCACAAAACTGTCTGAAACATTTCGCTTTTGTCGTTTTATCAATCAAAGATAATTATAATTATTAGTTGGAGATCTAGTTTCATATAAGCCCTGATTTATTTTATCCATATCTTTTTTCATTGTGATGATAGTTAAAAAAAAAATGTCTATCCTATAATTACAACATCTGCAAGCATTAACCACCCACACAAATGCTTTCTTTTTCCTTGTTGCAGTCTTGTTATTCCTCTGTGCAGCTGACAGAAAAATGTCCAAAAGAATGAAATGATTAAGTGAGTCGGTTTAAAGTTCAACATTTCCTTATGACATTATAATGTTTACACTTTTTCGGCCATTTTTCAACATCATATCTCAACAACAGAAGGGGATTGTGGCCATATTTCACATTTGGTTGATACTATATTTGGTGACAATGATCTTGTCTACAATCATGGCTATTTTTGTTCTATTGTGTTCATCTGGTAGTCCACCACAAACTGAGAGTGACATTTTGTTTTTTTCATCTACCAGTGGTGTTAGGCCATTATTTCACTTGTGCAACAGTTAGTTCTTAGAGGAATCAAAACAGACTCTTTCACTTCTATGTTGATCCAAGCACAGTCCTCAAGGCAGTATTTATCATACAATACAACCTTCCTCAACAGTGGGATAGCTGTGAAACAGATTTGCTGTGGGTGACGCATTGACAGGCATCTCAGGGATACACTGGCCTTAATTGGGCAGATAAATATCACAGGCTGTGCTCCCTGGCCCTACAGCACCGTTGCATACATCACCCTGAATGCGAACTGACCACCAGCAGTGGGGTGCCACCAGCCTGTTTCATCCCTGAACTATATCTTTTGCCCAAAGTACAATTAAAGGGCAGCAAAAAGATTTCCTCCATCAGTCTGCTTCCCTGAGTTATAGCTGCTTTAAGGGCCTTTCAGACCAAAGGCGCCAACGGCATTTCCCTGCGTCAAACAGCGCAAGCTTGCTAAACTTTGGCGTGCTGCGGATGTGCACTGAACCCAGCGACAAGCGCAGCGCAAACAGCGTTTTAATTGCAGAAACACGCGGAAGCACAGCGAATAGCTCTAAAGCATAGATTTGTGCCTGATGGCGCGCCTGGCTGCACTACGCCCTTCTTGTATTTGATAACTTACCTGGCTTGACAGCTTCAGAGGAGATGGCAGAATGGTCCCTGCAGTGCAAGGGCCGGCGCAGCCGCTCCGTGCCTCATTGCACCTGGTGTGGCCGGACAGATTGGATAACATGGGCAGCAAAATGAAAGCAGCGCCGCTTCATGGCTATTTCTGCTTTGTTTTAGTATCCTGTGGTCAGCTTTATTTATACGCCGGCATGGCAAAAGATGTATTATCAAAGACACAACAACTAGGCGAAGCAGATAAGAGACACTGATGTTCATCACTGTTCATCCCTCCCACTGATGTTCTAGATGAACATCAATATTTGAACAATCAGTTCATCAGAGTAACACTGTAAACTAACAAGCAGAAAAAACTGAAATCTCTAATCTGCAAAGTACAAGCTCAGGTTTTATTTTTTATTTTTAAAGCGGTAACACTTTACTTGACGGTATCTACATAAGACACACATGAACCACAACTATAACTTGTCATGACAAAACCAAATGACAATTACTAAAAGAAGCATTACGTCATAAACATTTGACGTGTTTATAATGTTTATGACACATTCATGACAGAGTCATGTTACTCTTATGCAGATACCTTTGAGTAAACCAAAACAACTATGTATTGAATAGTCATAACGTTGGCCTTTCCAAAGCTCTGAGTGGGTACAAATGGCCCTGTATCACCCAGAGTAAGTGTTGTTAAGTCCAAATCTTCTTCTACCAGCCCCGTGGGAAGGATCAGGAAGAAAAGCAGTCGATACCGGGCACCATCTGAGAACGTGGCAGCTGACACACACAAACAACAACACTCATACTGTATGCACACACCTTCAGTGTCTATGGGTGTGCACAAACCACATACATGCACATACACACACACCCTCCGAGAGTAATCACTAATCCTCTTCAGCACTTAAACCTTGAATTGTTTGGCAGCCAGTGCTATTTATCATGGACTTATGCGACTCACCAATGAGAAAAATAAATCAAGAGAGAGAGAGAGAGAGAGAGAGAGAGAGACAGAGAAAGAAAGGAAGAGAGAGTTTGGCATGTGCATGAACTGGTTTAGACCTCTGCCCACGAAACTTGTTCACAGACAATTCACTGAAAATGTTAGGCTTCTATTCTACCTGATGACACAATCTGAAATACTTAATTAATATTTCAACTTAATAGCTTAATGTCAATACAAATGGATGAAAAAGACAGGGTATTGCACATTGCTTTGATAATGATGGGTTCTTGAGAAAGCCAAAACTCGTATATTTTAAAATATACTTCTCATAGCTATCAAGGGAAAAGTATGGCTGTTGACAGTTTATGTGCCCAAAAGAACTTTCCACGTCTCTAAGAATTCATTTCCCAGCAGGGGAGTTTCAATAAAAGGAAATGTCTGTATTTTATACGGACTTTCATTTTGTACATTAAGTGATAACTGTGTTATAAATTAAAAGGGCCTTAATCTAATGGGGTTTTGACAGTATTTTTAAATCAACAGTATTTTTTAGATCTTGAATTTTTGTCCGGAATTTAAGTAGATAATGATTATAATGACAGTAGCACCAACAGCCTTTGGACTGTCTTGATCCAGTACATAGTCAGGACATGTGATAAACTGTTGTGCAGAGAGCCAGTATAGAGCAGCTCCAACTGCCCACTGAGCCAAGCTCTTTTCTTATGACAGGGGGGAGTGTGTGTCTGTTAGCTGGCAGCTCCTATCTCCCCATTAATCACGACCCGGGTTCTAAAGTATGAACTTTGACCTTTTGCGCTCTATCAAGGCTCAGTGACAGATGGAGACTGAGCTTTGTGTCCTCACATCAGATCCTTCATTTTACAAACACACAGACACACAATCACACACACACACACACACACACACACACACACGCACACGCACACGTAAACACATGGCCTGAGAGCCGAGATGCACAGAGTATCCCCCATAGCAACGGTCGTTCGGTCATTGGTTAATTTTTCGTTTGTTGGAAAGCAGCATGCCCTCTGACCGTCTCGGCGCTTCTATTTGACAATAAACTATTTGAAATGAGCCTTGTACGTGGCTGCGCCTATCAAAGACACTTTGTATCCACGAAGCTAATTGAAAAACCAGTGATCATTCTTGAAAGCCTAAACAGAGTGGCCCATGCTGAGGAATTTTGTTTATCATAAGCAAGATGCTGAGGCTGAAAGACACTGATTTGCATGAATAAATTAGAAACTATTTCAATAAGTGGGTGATAGCTTATCTTTGAATTACATGCCCAGTGCAGCTCTCCCATTGAAGATTAATTGCCTCTCACAAGGTATTTCAAAAAGTTCATTTTCATCAATTGATTTCCCTTACTTCATGAATTCCCCAGAAGTGCATGAAATTGGTAACAAGCTCTCCATAATCACGCTTTCTGCATCGTTAACTTCATTGGCAATTACTCATCATATGTATTGGTTGTGACATTTGCGGAAGCATGTTATTCTTGCACCATTAGGTCATGACAGGAATATTATCATGAACTAATGGTTAATCACAAGTTGAACATAAATGCTGTTCATAGTTTCCTCAGATTACTGCATGGAGCAAAGCTTGTTACCAGCACGTTTAAAACTAAATCATGTTATCCTTTTTGCTCTTTCTGATTAACTCACTATCTGCTATTATAATTACTTACAGACAATGGTTATGACCAATACATACACACGCAAGAATGAAACATCTGACGCCATTCCACCAAATAACCAAGAACTGTGACATCGTGAAAACAGTTTCAATATATGACTCAACATCTACATTTTGAAGGCTTGAGGTAGAATTGTCTAATGCTTTTCTGTTTCCGAAGCTATCATCACCTCACCAGATCGTTATTGGTACCACAGTATTGGCACCATTTCGGTTTCAGTCAGAGACAGCAATGCTGCCTTGAAGCAAAAATAAAGTGTGCCACAGGGTTACAACTAAAGTAATAAGCATATATTCTACTGTAAGAATGTATGCCAGGTGCATTTACAGTGATACAGTGAGGTGTAAGTACTTATGGAGATGCAGCAACCCAATTAACAATTAGGTCACACCTACACAAAACAAGCTACTACAGAGGAATCTAATCGAATGTTAAAGAGAACAATTTGCACTTGCAGTATATTAGACACGTTTGCAAACCCCCAAAACACTGTTCTCTGATCTGTTGAAGTTGAAGTTGATATACAATATAACATCATACTGTTCCAACACTATAACACACTATCATTGTACCCTCAGGCGAATTCCTGCAGTACATTAATAGGGTAAATCACTGGATTCATCATACGTAATGATACCATTATGGAATAATGTTTATCAGCTAATGTGCACTTGCTGGGAATCTATTTGTGTCTTTCGCCGTTTGCTGTCTGCTACAACTCACATCTTAACTCTTTATTTACCTAACCACCATCTTGCCACAAGGAGATCTTAGAATATGAAGAGATGCCAAGACCAGACAAGCAATAAGGGCTGATGAGGTTTTATGTCTTGGGCCTGGCATTCTCAGCACTTACTCCAGCTTCTCTATTGCTGCTGGGCTCAAATAAATGGATAGAAAAAGAAAACATCCCCTTTTTTTCTGAACATTGTTATTGCTTTTTATTATTGGCGTATGGTTGTATGTGTTTTTCGGTTGAAAATGATTGGGATTGATATGTTTAATAACGGTATGAGAGAGCAGCAGATGATATTGGAGGTAAAGCTAGAGTGACTTTCAAAGTTTATGGGCTGGGACTGAAGTAGTGTGTGCTATTTATGTGAAAGAACACACTGCAGGCACGTGAGCTCGTGAGGTGTAACGGTTCACACAATTCACGGTTCGGGTCGATATGAGACAGAGGTGTCACGGTTTAGTACGTTGTCAGTACAGCAAAAATAAATAAATAAAATAAATTTACTTGTTATACAGTTTTTTTATTTATTAAAACTAACATCATAAAGCATGATCTTTTTTAATTACAACAATGACAGAGCTATACTTGACCCATCTTCTGGGGTGTCTTCTTAGCAGCAAATACAACAAAAACAGCTCCTTATGAAAAAATCTACTTGTTACTGTCAGGTAGCTTTGTGTAGCCCTTGACGTGTAGCCGTCTGCTGTAGAACAGCTGATGCTTTGGATACTTGGTTCTCTATTTGGGCGTTTTTTTCTACGGTCTGGCTGAAATGGGCTCGTGAAGGAATGGTATAACGGGGCTCAATTACTTTAACCATGTTCATAAAACCTGCGTTTTCCACTGCAAAGTAGGGTCTCATACCCGCGGCTATAAATGTACCAATCGCTGCAGTGATGTCTTTTGTCCTGTTTGAATCAGTTGGAAATTGCTGCTTAAATGCTGTGGGAATAGTTTGTAGCGTGTGTGGCTTCTTGTTTCCGTCTTGTTCCAGGTATTCACACACTGAGGTGATGTCGACATAAACGAGTTGACATGTTTGTAGGATTCTCACTGGTGTAGCCTATTGTCGTGTAGCAGATGCGAAATACTTTTTTTTTTTTTGTTTTATCCATCGCTCTCTTGCCATCACCCTCCATAACTTTTAAATGCTCTTTTCGCACAAGTCGGTTGTGCCAAACGACATCAGCACATCCAAAGCCGCCTTGGATAGCTGTGGGACAAAACTCAGCCAGCGTCTTAGAATTAAACGCTGTCTTCAAGGTTTGGTTGCTTGACAGTTCAACCAATGGGTCAGAGTGGTCAAAGAAAATCAAAAGAGCTGTTCCCTTTTTTATTTATTAGCTTGGTTTTGTTTTAAATTTAGCCGCAAGTTTTATGTTGTGTTAAAATCGTGGCTAACATTTGCTATTTCTAATCGTTTGTACATTTTTATTTTATTTCTGGAAATCAACTTGCAACCCCCCCTCTTTGGCTCGCGACCCCCCTGTGGGTCCCGACCCCCACTTTTGAAATCCCTGCTCTAAAAGACATTTTTAGCGAGGTTGGCTTGTTACCATTCTCTGACTTTCAGAACCCATTCAATCTACCATGTTCCTCCTTTTTCTTTTACCTGCAGTTAAGGTCGGCACTCAAGGCACACAGTATCCCTTGGCAGAGGCCTTGGCCCATTCATTCTATTTGGAAGTTATTTACTGCGCAGCCTAAAATCTGTGGTATGGTGTCTAGGCTTTATCCGTTATTGGTGGTTTCTGGTCGCTCTGCCCTTCCTAGGGAGAGGATCTGGGCATATGATTGCCCATGCCTGGGTGTTGATCTCGACTGGCATGATGCATGGTTCCATTCCATCTCCGCCTTATTTAATGTAACTGTGCCTGTTACCGTTAGAGTCGTGATTCTGAATGATCTGTCAGCCTTTCAGTTCTCTGGGACTCAGAAACGTGCTGTTTTTGCTGGACTAACAGCTGCTAGGAGAAGGATTGCAACCTGTTGGAAGCCACCTCATGACATGTCTATCCATGCAAGGACCCTTGCCTTCTTGGAAGTTGTGTAGAAGGAACTGTTGACGGCGCGCATCCATGGAGTGCTGTAAAGGACCCTGGACACTTGGCGCAGCATCGCTGACTCTTTGAGGTCCAGGCCATAGTCTTGTGCTACAGCCCGGACCTCAACCTGCAGATGTGATTGGGCCCTTGTCTTGTGTCTGTCTATGTGTGTGTCTGTTTCTGCATGTCCTGTTTTGTCTCCTTCCCAGCTTTCCTCTCTGTCTTTTTTTGGCTCTGGGACGCATTCCATGTCTCAGTGTGTTGTTTTTAATGGTTTGTTTTGTTAATTTTTGAATATAAAAGAAAATAAATAAAAAAATGGGATCACAAAAAAACATGTAATGGTCAGAATTCATCGTCATTTTGATTCTACTAAAAGTTCTGTTTTTGCCACAGGCTTAGATTGTTATTAGGTGTCTGACAAACAATTTGACATGGACCCTACAGAGATATACCTTTTGTTTAGTATAATCTTTGTTTAAACAGAAACAACTCCTAGATTGCTGTCATTAAACACACCAGACTCCATGTAAATAATAGGGGTGGGGGAAAAAAATCGAGACAGCATTGTATCGCAATATTTTCTGTGGCAATACTGTATCAATACACAGAAGTATCAATCTATTATTTTATATGTGTTGGTCAGTTTGTCTTCTTAACAATCCCATTTTGCAGCAATAAAATTAAAGTAAGATGAAAAAACAGAGAAATGTTCCTTTTTAGGTGAACCAGATGTTGACAAAGTTTCATTTTGGGGACATAATTTGAAATTGTGAATAAATAATAAAATTGCAATATCTCACAGAATATTGCGATATGTTTAAAATTGCAATTTTATTGTATCATGACATAATTATTGTGTTGATATTGTATTGTGAGACCTCTGGTAATTCCCACCCTTAGTAAATAACCAATACTTTTAGAGTGTACAGACTAGAGCCGATTAAAAAAGGGTAGGCGTTTAGATTAAATGACTGCCATGGTTGTTGTTTTCTAGCAGTTTAAAGCAGATTAATCCCTTGCCGTGAGTAGGGATGGTATATTTTATGTGGCTCCGTTATTAATCCAAACACTTTAGTGCAGTCCAAAATGGTGGCGACTAGGCCCGGTGACTGGGCGCAGATGTTGTTTGGGTGACCAAACGGAGTGTCACCTCTTATTATTATAACCTCTTTGGTTGCCTGTTACATTGTTTGGGCTGCCTTGTTAAGTGCAGCAGGACTGAGATTATATGTCACACAATTTAAAATGATTTCTAAATGAAATAGGATTAGTCCAACGAATCATTCGGTTTGTAATTTGTATCGAAAGCCTCATACCGAACAGTTCAATACGAATACCTGTATTGTTACACCCCTGTTGCATTCATGTATATACTGTACCTAAACACAAACACACACTATGCTGTATGACCAAGAAGTCAACCTTTTTCCTTCGTAATTACACATATTTTTAAAATCAACTGGCTTAGCTGAGGGCTATGAAATGTTGAAAGTCAGCCATATTAAAGTAAAAGATGCAAATTTCTAAAATGCAGGGCCAAGGTTTTTCCAGCCACTAACTTCTGTCACGTGCAGTGGAAAAACCCCACCAGTAATGGCAGACTTCTCTCTCTTCTTGGATGAACTTTTTACAAAGTTAAGTACTACAAATTATCTTTGCCTGCATTATGACACTGCAAATAGAGATAATCCCTTTGAGTAATATAATCTGTCACTGTTTATGTTTAGTTTCCGTGTCTGACACCTAATTAACGGGCTGGAAGTTGGTACTTTCTTGCTGCCTGCAGTGAAGAAAGGGAATTGAAAACCTTTAGGAATAGCTGTGTGGGAATTACTGAGGTTTGTATTACGCTATACAAACACACATATATATTTTACAGGTTTATTATGATACATCTGTATCAATGTCATCTCAAACCAAAAGCGTTTTGGGGAAGCTTTGGAGTAGGTAGAAGCTGTTAAAAGATCTCAGGATTTCCTCAATGTATTAGGCAAAGCTGATAAATAAAACTCATATCTGCCCCTAATCCAATTCCAAAGTGCTGCATGCGGTTAATTAAAAATGATCTGTCCTCAGATCAGTAAGCATCTGCGTTATATCATATTGTGTTTGGACAGGAAATATGCTCGGGGCAGTTACAGCACCTTCATCCATTTCTGCGGTATGTGTAGGATGATGGTGGACAAATGATGGATTTGAATTACAGAAAATGAAGCAGGAATTTATTTCCTTTTCTGTCTCCCACCCTCAGCTCTCGCTGACTGCTCTACCTCCCCACCGCCCATATTTGTCGTCCATTACAACAAGTGGCTCGGCTTCCCCTCTGTGCTCTAATTGGAAAGCTGGATTGCAGTAGGTTTTGCCAGTAATGGTGTTCTGTAATTTGGTAGTAGAAGTCATCCTGGAGAGACTTGTCAGATTTCATAGAAGAGCCCAGTTGTGTGCATCCCACTTTGCAGCTCCAGAAGATAAGCCCCGGCATTTTAATAATGCAGCTGGAAGCATTTCCGTAATTTAAGGTGGCGTCATTAGAGGCTTATTTATTCACCCGAGGCGTTTTCTAGGAGAGAGATGACGCCGCCCGGATCAGTTGTGGCAGCTCACTCTCAGCACCTCCCGCTGGGCTGGAGAAGAGGAAATTAGAGAGGAATGGGCAAACATGACAATCATAGCATCGTTACTGAATTAGCACCTAAGGAAAACAACATGCTGTGTGTGTAGGTATTGAGGCTTGGGTTATATGCTCTGTTGTTTAATGGGCAGCACAGTCACGACTTTCTCTGATCTTTCAAGAGGTGTAGGAGGTGTAAAGGGCATAATATAGGGCACTCAGAGAGCTGAACCCTAGAAAAGAATGATGGTAATGGACTTTGCAGGCTTTCAAGGTAATGTAACCAAGAAATTGGCAAGCAAGGATTCCAACAACAATGTCTAAAAGGCTTTTCACAACAAACATCCATGTGAATAATTTGCACCTAAGACATGATCACAACCTTTGTCTTACCATCTCGAGTTGCCTTTAGTCACAAGCAGTAACAAAGGCGGGCACCAGTTTGCCAAAACACTCAATCTGAATTAAATTTCTGGTCATAGGACATATTTTAACCAAATGTTTGACAGTTTTGGAAATCAGTGTATTTGCTCTTGCGGAGAGTTGGATGAGAAGACCAATACCACTCCTAAATCTATCCATCAAACATGAAGCTACATCCAGCATCTTAGCTTAGACTGCCACAAAGACCAGAAACTGCTAGCCCGCCTCTTTCAGTAACAAAATCTGACAACTAGCACCTGTAAAAATGAATGATTAACATGTTATATTTAATATGTTTAATCGGCACAAAAGTGTAACAATTACAATTTGTAATTCCACGTGGGGTTATGTGTGCTGGGATATATCTACTTGTAAGTAACTTACTGGAGTCTTTGCCGTTTCCACGCCTGGAAACTGTTCAGAGCCAAGAAATAATCCATATATATATTAGCCCTTCAAAAACGGTGAATTGTCACTGTCACTAGGGAGATTTTGTTACTAGGGCTGCAGCTATTGATTATAATAGTAATCAAGTTTATTCCAGTGGGTAATTGAATAAGAAACATTATTGCTATATTGAAGAACAATTTAAAAAATTGCAATAGAGTGGCTTTCTTTTTTGAAAAAGCTGCATTTGTATTGCTTAAATTAGCTGTCAAAAAACTACATTTATTTAGTGAATTTAAGTGCCATATTACATTCTGTTTTTTAAAGAAAACATTTTATGAAATGCAATAACAACCTCAAACTAAGGCATACTATAAATGATGATACATTATCATTGCCTTTAAGTTGTGCAGCTTAACTTTCAGAACTACAGCCTGAGAGTGCTCTGTCCATACGACTCTTTGATTTACTTGTGTCGGATCCTCTCTGTGTATCTGATGTTTTCTGTTGAGATGTTGTACCATCAACATTGCGCTATGGTGGTAAGCTAGTTCAATTTTGCAAAGACAGACCTTACAAAGTTCTCATTTCTTTTACAGCTTGAAATGATCCCAAGCGTGGGATACTTTTTGTTGTTATCTCTAGTCTGTCTCTTCACTTAGCCCCTCACTATTATCGCTCTCTTCCTCTATTGTGAATTCTGCGCTGTAAAACTTCACGCCATGTGTCCTCAGCAGCATCAGCACGTTGTGCAAGTAATCATTTCTGCGGAGTGGAAAAAACCTTAATTATTTTGATCAAACAAAGCTTTGAGGCAAAATTGTTTTTTGTTATGGAATTGTTTTAGTTAGTCCAGGAATTATTTTAGCCCTATTTGTAACCGTTGGACAGCACCAGGCTAGCCAGTATTGATCTTCTCATCTGAATCGCTGTCTGAAAGGGATAAATATATCTCTCAAGATGTGGAACTATTCCTTTAAGAAAGTTTTTGAATAAATAAATACTCTCCCCATAAGATGTATGTTTTATAGAATATTTCTAACTTTGGCACTAGGTGTCAGTGTAACAACTTTGTAGTGTTTTTACCGCAGTATCCTTTTACGTTGGGGTAAAAGATGATTGCCTCAAACACATTGCAGAAACACATTGTGAGTTTTCAGTACTCATCCCACTTCAGCTGTGTTATACATACATACTATAGTATGCTAATGATGTAAATACCAAATGAAAATATGCACTTAAAGCACACTGCCAAACACTGATTAGGTCAAGGTATTAATATGCTGCTTTCTGAGGAACTGCACTGACATTCACCATGCCAAAGAATCCATGGTATCTTTTCAGCTCAAAGAGGAACATTGTCATTGCCGACACTACCTGTAGAGTCTGTTCCTTTCGTCCAATCTAGGTGCATTTTCTCTATTTTGGTGAAAAATGCAACACAAAAAGCAGAACATCGTCCGAGGCGGTGTGACCAAAGGTTGAACGCTGTAATTCTGCATGCAAATGTTTTGCATTTTTTCATTGAGTTTCAGCATCATGGGAAATAGCTTTAAAGCTGTGAGTAATGGTGGATCTACCTTAAACATTCAATGTCCTAGTCTTGTCATAGTCTGTCAAGTCACCTACTGCTGTGTTGGCTTTTAACATTGCAATTATTGATAGTATGTAAATGGAACTGACCAATGCTTTTCACACTACCACTCATCCATTCATAACAATAATAAGTGTGTGACATCAACAATTATAATTCAGTCGGATGTTACATTGGACCATTAAGAGCACCATTAACTGAAAGGTAGACACTTCTGCAGCCACTTTGTAACTTGATTTCCTCGTTATTGGGTGTGGAATTTCAAATAGATTTAAGTTTGTATTTGCCAAATGGAAGGCCCCTTCAGCCCTCAATATCAGGTGTCCATCCTTTTGCCTCTTATCAACAATGATTGCAATGGCTCAGCACTGTAACCTAGCAACGAAACTCTCACTTATATAGGATCTTGTTTAGGATGCGTTTTTTTTTTTTTAAATAATGGACAACAGATGGCAGAATCACATTTCAAATGCATTAGCTGTACCCAATGTCCCTCTATCATGTATTCACTGCTCCCCGTCATTATAATAAATAACACAGTAATATTGAACAGTGAGCAGGGATTTCAGATTTAGGACACTTGTGAATCCTCAGCATTTTGCACCATATCTGGCAGCACTATTGGGCTCATTTTAGCAAAAAGTAGTTAACATGCAATTATTTTTTTTCTATCTTTGGAATTTCTCAAACTTGACATTATTCATACTTAGAAATATAATTGTGGTGACTTAAATACAGAAAGTAAATATCAGGACACATCCGTTGTCTTACTCCTTACCTGAAGCAGTTTTGGTTGCCGCAAGTCTGAAGTGTTTGATGGTGTCTAACTACAATAGTTCTTAAAGACATGAAACAAAAGCATGGGTTATTGTCTGGTGAATAAATTACTGTTCTTTTCTTCAAAGACATTCCCATTTGTTTAAAGTTTGACGGATATCTCATTGATCTTCTATTCTGTTTTCAAGACTTTTTTGTTATTCTGTGCTGGAGCAAAGAGTGTTATACAGTAAAGCAACTGAGCTACTGTATCTCTAAGCTAAAAAAAAAACGAGGGCTCTTCATCTGAACCTTTGAAAACCTCTCAGTCCCTGCCAGAGAGAGATAGGATCAGTAGACAACCCCAACATTTTCAATTTTGTGCTATCAGACACTGAGGAGATGTGTCAACAGTGGGGTCCTACAGCAAGTAAACACAGGAGTCTGACAAGCAATAACCTAGATTCAACATTGCCTCCGGTCCTCTCCCACAGAAGGTTCGCCACTTTCATCTCATTTAGATCCAGATCTGTTGATCAAAAATGACGCCAATCCCCCGCAAAACAGAAAACACCAGTGATGAGAATGTTTTCCAGGGCAGTCCTTAATATCATTGAGGGCTATGCCTGTGTCTGGCTGGGTCAATACAGGCTGATGGGGTACCATTTGTGAATCACAAATGTTTTTCTCCTTGCTTCATAGAGGTTCCAGTATATAAGTGTTGATGCTTTTAATGAAGCATGCGACTAGGCTATTTGCTTTTAATACACAAGTAAAATACACACGGTCGGTGCATTCAGATTATGGCGCAGTGTTTATGGGCTTAATGTTGATATGTTGAATATTGTTGCAGTAGTGCGTCTAGACGAAACGTCATTATTTTCAGTACAGTAAAAAAGTTTTTATTTATTTATATTTTACTTTTCTTTTACTCCATTGTACAATATTTGAGGAGGGAAGACAATAGCTGTAAAGTAAATCTAAATCAGTGTGAAACATGTTGTGGATATTTTCATTATTCATTCTGTACATCCACTGTATTGTTGCTCACAATAGAGTGACGAGGACGGTGGGTGCAGTTAAACTGTAGAGAGGTCAATGGCCAAAGAGAGCATGTGACTCCAAAAAGTGTTGGTGTGACTAAAGAGGAACTCTGGAAATTGTTGAATCAACTTTTCTTTTGTTAGTTTTTTAGCAGGCATCAGGAGGGATCAGAGGGTTGAATAGTTTGAAGCCCCAGACGACTGAGAAGCCATTACTGTATAGCACAGTCCACTGCAGAAAAGCTCCCTCAGAGATTCAAATCTTGCAGATTAAAATAGTCTCAGTCTCATTCTTATAAGCCTGTATGTGTGTACGTGCGCCCACTTGTCTGCATGTGTGCTCAGTTGAAAATGTTTAAATGCCTTTGTGGGTGGCTGCATGTGTCTGCATGTGTTTTGAGCAGCTTTAGTACCGAAGCTTTTAACATCAAAGCTCAAAGAGGATTTAGGTGCCCAGGAACTTGACAATTACGGTTGTAAGTCATGTCCAGCAGGGACTGTTGATGAGCTGCTCTCAATAAAAAAGTAGAAAAGTAGAATAACTACACTTTTCTTTCTTTAAATAATGCTTTTTAGGTCATTTATGATACACAGCTTTTAAACCTCTGAAAGTGTAGCCTGGCTCCAGACCTTTGAATCACTGCCCTCATCTCTTTTTTGTTGTTGAGTGATTTAAAAAGGTCTAGCTTTGTTCTGGTGAATAGCTGTTTGAGAAACAATTTGAGCCAATCGAAGCCTTTGTGAGTAGGACTAACTGACTGCCAGGCTCTGTCAGGAAATGTTTAACATAATTAAGGTCAACAACCTAATCACTGCTCATAATATATTTAACTTTGCCTTAAAAAAATCTATAAAATAAAATCATTTACTGTAAGAAAACACAGGAAACTGAGCACAAGTGGCTTTAATGGCTGGCTAATGGAACGGGTGTTCACTTCTCTTCATTTGTGTACAGTTAATAATGTCCCCGTTAACACTTTGATTGCCGCTAATGCAGTCTCTGCGTAATGTTGTGTGATGGTTGTAGACTAACGGCTGACAATTGCGCCCCAGCGGAAGAACCACACACAGCTGATCGTTGATCCTTTATTGCTAACCAGCCTTTCGGGACCTGAGGGATACAAGCACGGTCCCAGTAAAACTACTCAATATAAAATAAAATAATAATCAAAGGAAACTTACAATAATTATTTCTGTGGCCAAGCTCAACAATGATTAAAATATAACTATAAAACAACTATTAACTGACATTGAGGAACAGTACAGGATCAAATAGGCTACTTTTAACGTTAATTCACACTTCATACAACGCTACTATTTACAAAGATAGATATTTACACAGAGATAATTACTTTGGGTGTACTGTCTCATTAAAGCTATACATTACAGGTTTCATCAGGTTTTCCTCATGTTAACGAGACATATCTCAAGTTAAGTGTTTGTTCCTTGTGAGAAAACTATAGTAACATGAGAAAATATCCACTGCTCCTGTATTCAACCTCCATCTGAGACCCTTTGTGGTGGGAGCACCTGTAACTTCCAAGCCACCGTCCCCAAAAAACCCAGTCTTCTCTGATTGGCCAGTGTTTCTGAGTATGCAGACTCTCCACATGTGTCTGTGCCTGCTCTGCTTCGCTCTTTCTGTACAGTCCGATTATGAAGCGAGTCTTTACACCGTGAAAAATCCCCGACTAAGGCTTCTAAACCAGGTACTACACAACCAGACATGTTCCAGCAGGAATGTGATCTGAAATCAGGGAGGAATTAACAACATTGGCAGCCAAGATTATAGGTTTCTCTGGTGTTAGCACGTAGCTATATGAAGTAAGCCGTGGATTGAGTATTTCAGTTTTGCCGTTATTATAAATCACAGATAAAGGGACATGTTCCAGCTGGAATGCTATCAGGAAATTGGGGGGAATAACATCTGCAACCAAGATTACAGGTTTCTTTCTGTTAGCATCGAGCTTCACGCAGCAGGTATATGTAATGTAACTGCAGAGTTTAACACAAATCTTGAAACTAGAGCGTTCAGAACAATGTGAAATCTGAGGTTTTGAGCTTTGGCCTCTTTTAATGTGAACATCTGACATTGTAACAATACACAGTAGATATGACATAAAATACAGAAAAGCATAATTGGTATTCTTTAAGCATCTTCTTTCGTTCTTTAGTATCCATGCCAAAACAGTATGCCTTCTAAGTTGCTAGAGTTGCCTATTATTATTATCTGTGTTTGACAAGGGGTAAATCAAATCTTCCTACAGAGAACATTTAACTAGATGGAAATGTCAAACTGAATAATACAGTCTGAATATAAGGTACGGAGCTAAGTGGGATTTTACCTAAAGTGAGGGATCAAGTATAGCATGTACAGTGTATGTACTGTATCTCCTTGTTTAAAACTGGAACAAAGGCCAGATCTCATTGTTATCCACCACTGTAATGTGATAATACATATAGATGATGTTGTTGATGAGCCAGAGGTTGCAGAATTGAAATGCTAATTTGTATTTTTTTTCTTCCTTTTTTCTAGTTCCTCCCAAGATATATGACATTTCCTCTGACATCACGGTAAATGAGGGCAGCAATGTGTCGCTCATCTGCACAGCCAGTGGGAAACCCGAGCCAAGCATTTCCTGGAGACATATAACCCCATTAGGTGAGTTCACTTCACCTCTCACAAATACCTATGCTAATGAAGAGGTTGGTGGATAAATGGATGGACGGACGTATATAGATGGATGAATTGAGAGGAAATGAGGAAGCATGGACAGGATCAATAGGTGAGTGACTGAGGACTGGTAGTAATGTTGCAGATGAAGACATGGATGGAGGAAGGGATTGAGCAAGAAATGGATGAGGTTGGATGGATTCATGACAAAGAAGGGAAGAGGAATGGATATAATAATATATTCAAGTAAACATACAGTTTCATGGAGACAGTGAGATCTGAGTACATATTGAGCTCCTGCAGTGACGTTGCCATTGAGGGCTGTGTAATTAAGGGAAGAAGCAAGCCTAATTCATTGTTTTTCTGTGAATCAGTTGTAAAATAGTTTCCACCCACTGACCAACAGACTCTCCTACGCTCTAAACAGCTGGAGAGGTGCGATAGCAAGAAAGAATGACTTGTTTACATTACATTCCTACGTTCATATTGTTCATATCATATTGATATACTTTACCCTGAGTATCAGATTCAGTTACAGACTGGTCCATCACACATAATTAGGGGTGTCTTGCAAATGCAACCACTTTCTGCCTCAGACCATCAACCCTGGAAAATGTGTCCATGTGTAACTATTGGGATGCACCGATTGATCGGCAGAACATAGGTAATGGACAATATTTGCCTTGTTGTCTGCCATTGGCCTATCTGCAACGAAGATGGCATTCACTGATGGCAGAGGCCGACTCGGTCAACAGTCCGCTAGCATATGCTGTTACTGCAGCTGCTGATTCAGTCCATTAACTAGACTAACACTGACTAACACTGGCATGACCAACAGTAAAAGGTCAAAGGTTGGCGTGCACACCAGTGGTTTGTTTACACTAAGAGAAACAAACAAACAGGACCAAAGCTAAAGGGATAACTAACAAGATGATGGAGTTCACCGCATTAAATGACCAGCCCTTCTGAAGCCTAGACATGGCCCGGTCGTTGTCATTTTGCTGAGGTCTGTCTCCCCGAAATCTACAAAGTCATGGCCACACACATTCATAAGGTACTGGCTCATGTGAGAATGCTTATCCTCATGGCACAGTGGACTGACAAAAATGTTACATTCACTTGATTAAAGCAGTTTTACACTCCAAGGATAATATATTATTATGTTATTGCTTTTGTAATGGCTTTTTTACACCTAATTTGTTTCACAAAATGTTTTTGTTGGGCTATGTAGCCTAATTACTGAACGATTATTGTCATTAAGTTGGTAACATTAGTTGTATAGCAGGCTAAAGCAGTTATTTTTCATTTGAAAGAAGGATATATTAAAGGTTGCTTGATGAATTTGAATGATTGCATGTGCGTGAATTTAAGATGGATGAAGGAATAAATTACTCATAAACGTTTCAATTATTTTTTATAATGATGATTTCTTCATTTCTCCTGTCACAAAAGGGGAAACAAAGACAACAAAACATTAGTATGGGCCAAAATCATATTTTAAACATCTGTATCAGCCAGAAGTTGAACAATCGGTGCTTCCCTAATTTACCCTAGAAATCCAGAGTTCTCGCAAGAGCATATTTTGAATATCCTCAGCGAGTCACTCTGGCATCGAGTAATGCTGCTCATTAACTATACGCTTGTAGCCGATCGGCACCAATCACATCGGTGTATCTGATATAGGCGGGCCAGAGGCGAGCTAAACAGATGACGACAGGTTAATCTTAGTTAGCTCCACTTGTAGCTAAGCGTATGGGGCTCTGGATACGTCGCCCCCTGTGTTGTGATTGGTCGTAGTGTTATCCAATTGCGTGCAGTGAGATTTTCAATGCACGCAAGGGGCCGCCCCTTGAGATGGATGACTTTCATTACTCAATGCCAGACACTTAATCTTTCGGGTCTGGATTTCCAGGCTATACCTAATTAGTATTAAAAAATGAAACATTTGAATGAAACACAGCTATATCACTTATACACTTCTATTTTTTAAACGGGACTCTTTAAACACACCAAAAAAGAGACCAAGCCATGGATTTTGTTTCTCACTCAAGGCAGTAGTTAATGTGTTACCAAAGCACAATCCGCCACAGAGTCAAATATGCTGATGTGTATTGAGGATTTCTAGTAAAAGTAATTGCAGCACTCATCACTGTAGGGGGCCTCAGATTTGCTTTGTCAGTTGGTAAAACATCCTTTAAGGTGCCTTAACAAAGATTTTTTATTAGTGTTATCATTAGAATTTCTTTAGGTGTCTCCTAATCATATCACACATTAATTGCTTTGAAACTGAATCTTTCCTTCAAAACCTCATGCCAAAGCATTTAACTGTTGATGCAAAGCCCTCAGCCAGCCACTTCTAGTGCTCCTTCATTGTCATATTATCCCTCTGGGGTCTGAGGGAATTAAAGACACACAGATAATTTCGGAATGCTCTACTTGCAATATTGTTACAATTTGAACTTATGTAAGCAGTATTTTTACTACTAGTACCATAACTTGTTTTGTATTCAGCAAAGGTCCAGCTACAACAATATCTAATGACAATTTATTTTTATGATTTCATGATTTTCTTTTTAAATAACTGGTAAATGAACAAGTTGTAAAAAGCTATTTTAGAAGTGTGCTAACTTAAGGGCAACTTAAGGGAAAGTTTGCCAATTTTCTTTTCTCCTGTACATGGAGATGAACGGCTCCAGTACCTGGAGGTCTGCATTCATCCGCCCCTAAAACTTTTCTTCTTCAGCATTTAGCTTAGCACGGCACCACAGCAACCATAAACAACACTGGCTCCAGCCATTTGCTGCTTCCTGTTTGGTGCTGGAGAGAGCGCAACCGTTGGTTTTTAATAATGTTCACTTTACTTAACTTCAATAACAAGGCTTAAAACTAACAAACACGTTTAATTTTGTTGGTAGGTCAAGACGGAAAAAAGACTCGGGCTGCGTTTAATAATCGCCTTACACTAAACACTTAAGACGACAGGAGCACAGGAGCATCCAAGCATTCCAAGATGCAAAGCTTGTCTCCAAAAGAATTAAGCTTGAACCTGGCATTTTGTCTGGTTTACCGTGGGCGTTTTCCAGTGTGACTTACTGTACAGTTAGTCCTCCCTTAACACCGAAACGAATTGGCATGTGAATAGAGATGCACGTTATTTTTTTAAATCACGTATTATTTGGCAGTGAACACATTGGAAGGTCTAAATGAAAAGGTTTCCGTCAATATTTTTGGTATACTTATATGATAAAAACTTGTGATGCATTTAATCTAAATACATAACAAAAATTATTTTAATCCTGCCGAGCTCCGCCGGGGAAGCGCTCGACCCCAAAGTGTTAATGGATTAGAGCATGCTGTGCTTATCTGATAGCTTGCAGCATAACTGCATTTATCTTATGGCTGTCAAATCCTCCTCTCTGGTGTGCTAGCCCTGATTGCGTTAGGGGAGTTTTCAGAAGATGATCAAAAGCGCCTTCCTCAGAGTCCAAGTGGCAGTCACTCATTCTACTTTGAAGTGTCCACACTTTGAAGTATGCCAGGGAGGAAATGATATGCTGGTCAAATGAAAGGGCCCGGGACTAAATGTAATCACAGACTGTCTTCCAGCACATTAGAAAGGAAGCCATTTGCCATGGGATCTTTGAGTTGGTTATTGTAGTAAGGGCGGTTTGTCCAAAGGATGTGGTACAACTGAAAGGTTGTAATAGGCTAATTACCCATCGATGGAATTCCATCAATCTGTTCAATCTGACCATTAAACAGGCACCGTGAAAGTACAGCCACTTCATATGGAGATATCCATCTCAGCTATGATGACCCATGAGATCATAGCAGACCTGCAACCGACAACTTTACTACTTGAGCTATACCATTCTCTCACACACACTCACACACACACACACCCACACACACACACAAACACACACATACACACACACACAATAAAACAAAAAAAGGATTTAAAAAGTAAATGCCAAAAGCCTGCAGTAAATAAAGTCAGAACTCCGGTCTTCTTAAGGAAGTTATCGAATCCAACTACACTTGAGATGGGGAGCTTTGGAGAAATGGATTATGATATAATTTCTATAATGATATATCAATGCTAAAACAGTTATGTCATTCATCACATTTGCTTTGAAAATTTGTGTTTGTGGCTGTAAAGTTGACTGTTGGTCCACACAAGTGTATATGTTTGTTATTTTTGTTGTTAGTACAGTTGTTTGGAGATTAACTTAATCTGAAACTTTGCCAATGTCTGCAATTCACACATCAAAATGTGAGGCTAATATAGAAAACACAAACAAATCCATAAATTCTGCATGTCGAACACCACAGGAATTACCAGGGAACTAGAAAACAGACCCGTTGTGTTTTATCTATTTGCTGATATTTTACTTATAATGCTGCCTCTGTTGTCAAAGTGGTGAAGTGAGTGGTGTGTTGAACTCTCTCAGTAGATTTATAGAAAGATCTATTTATAAAAAAGAGATTGTTATTTATTTAAAGTAGCATTATTTGCATTTGCAACAAAATCTATAAGACAAACAAGAATAGAGTAAGACATTTTTATCTTTTGTAGTTGTTTTCAGTCAAACCTTTTGTCAGTGTATCAAACCATGAGTTTTTGATCACATTCATGCAAATACTATACCTGATTGTATGGTTACACCCCCCAGACAATTATTTATATATATTTGGTTGGAGCAGTTGATTTCCTTGACATGACGTCAAGCAGGTGAAATTGCTATAAAGTGACAAACATGTCTACATGGCATGTTTTATTTGCGGGCCTTACTCTGTTCAACACTCCCCACCCATTTTGGGGTAGGTGTGGGGATTTTTTGCACTGTAGAGGTTCTGCTGCAGCAGTCAGTGAAGTTTGACAGAATGATAAATTGCCCTGACTGACTGTCAAGTTCCTATTCCCACTCGGCCTGTTTTATGTGTCATTTTTTTTTTCTCCAGCAAACTTCCAGCTAATAATAAAATTTGTGCATCCAGTGAAGTATGGCCATAAACTGTTTATTGAAACAAGAGTTTGGTTCAGTATGTGTGCATATAAAGTCAATGCATAGTCTTCAATTAGAGGGATGCAAACTGAAGCAAATACTTGTAACACACAGATCATCTTTGTTAACATGCTACTAGGAGAAGGGATGGTGTCCTCATATGTCTTGAGCTTAATGTGCTTAAAGAATCATCGTTTTGTGTAACAGTTTAATCACTTGTACAAAAATTGTGCTTGACATTAGCATTCTCAGGAGTTTGAGATGATCGCTGATAAGGGTGCTGATACGGGTGCAAAGCAAATGTTTAATGCTCTCCCTACCCTTATTAACCTCCCTTGATGTGTGTTTACCAATGCAAACATTTTGGACCATGCAGCTCATAGCCTGGGATGTTGATGTTCTCAAACAACTTGTATGGTTAAATCAAAGCTAAATTTAAAGGATAAATACTATTAGATGAAGTACATTAATAAAATCAGTAGCTTCTCTGTCATTATTAATTTAGGTCTTGACATAGTTACTTACTTTACACCTCAACCTCACTCAATAGCTTGGGTGACATGTCAGCCTTTTAGGGTATTGCTTACACATGGCGTACTGTGCTGTGCTTCCTCACTACTCTTTCATAGGTCATAGGGATGGGGGTGAAATAGCCTTTAACATAGTCTGTTTCAGGCTGGTTTGGTTGGGTGGATGGCTGGATGGATGGCTGGTAAAATTGCTTTGATAAGCTTTTTCAATTGAGATTTCAATCCATGGGATAGAAGTGTGACCTTTAAAAAGGCTGACTAGAATACTAGAATACGCATTTGATTGTTTCCTGTGATAGGACTCAGCTGGGGGACATTTTTCTCTCTCGCTGTTTCCAAGCAACTACTGTACATATACCTGAACTAGATACTTCCCAAAAACATTCCCCCAAGAAACAGACAGCAGCATCCTCTACACTGACAACTTACAAGGATATATTTACTGTAGCATACTCAAAGCTGGATCCAACAGAACTTGATTCGTCCTGAACTAAGTGGCAACAGCTAGTGCATATGTACAGTAGCTCAGTCGGCTTCAATGTGAGCGGTGCAATGAATTATTCAAACTTGACTTTATATCACTCCTACACACCTTGAGTTGTGCCTGCCATGTCACACTGGAATTTGGCAGGTCTTTAAGAGATGCTTAGTAAGTTACTGGCAGTCTGTTCACCGGGGATCTCTCATTTAGCACCGGCTTCCTTTTCTCATAGTTTGCAATGAATTGATACACAGTTCAAGGGCTGACACTTTAAACACAATGGGAGTTGAAAGATAAAGAGTTAAGGGCAGCATTTTAAATTTCACATATCACCAACAGAAGCCATTTCTAACACTTCCCCATTCAGTTGTTGAGCTGAGTATTGCGAACTCTATCTTGTTTTTGTTTGAGTGTTAGCAACATGAGGAATAGTAGACATTTTTTAAAGTAAAACATGATATTAAGTTACAGCCATTCTACACATTATCAATGGAGGCTGGCAGCAGTAGAAGTATTCCTTCCAAGTAGCCACTTTAAAAAAAAACTCTTTAACACCCATCCCTTATTAAAGGAGATTCCTCTCACTTAAAATACATAAACTATTTTTGATTGTTTAGTGATTAATCTCTGCTGCTGTGGCACAGCAGGGTTTTATTATAATTACATGTTTTATGTTTTAGTTGTACTTTGCTGTGCATTGTTCCTGGATTTTCTATTTTTAAATGGCCACAAGGGAAAGAGAGGAGAGGCTGATATACAGTATTCCAACACACAGTATATAAACATGTTCATATTTAACTTTTCATAATAGCAGTTCTACATAGGGCTTCCTTCCAACAGGCAACAAAGTGTGTGCTAAAATGTTAGTGATAGTGTTTGCTTTCACTGTGATATTCCTCTAATTGGATCATTATAATACTGACCTTGTAGATATGTAGTTTAGACAGATATATTTACATTTGTTCTTGCTCCCTTTTTTTCCATTCATGTTGCAATTCATCAACTCTTCAAAGAGCTAGTTATTCTGAATACATAAATGGAAAATGGTTAAATAGAACTTCACATACTTATTGCAGTTTGTTAAATATTCAGGCTTTGGCCAAGCTCGACAGATAGATTCAATTCCACGGACTGTGGCGGCCAAGACAGTTAATTAAACAATAAGCACAGTTGAGCTGTTGCTGGAGTCCACGTCTTGCTTAGTTCTAACACACTACAGTATATTAAAATTTAATTCTAAGGTAAAATGTATTTCATACTTTTTTCTTTATTTTAAATCCTCCATAACTGAACGTCTGGCACTGATAAGCCTGCAAAGCGGCATTGTTTTCACTGGATCTGAATACAGTACTCTGCTGTGAAGCTAGCGCTATCGGGATATCTGTTTGCAGAGTAACTCCTGATTTCCACCGGTTGCGGAACATCTGCGGAGCCGCTTTGGAACGGCGGTGGAGTGATTCGATTTCCATAAAGTCAATGTGTGTATTTCCATGGACTGCGGAAACAATATAGAAATTATAGAAATGACATCCTGTTATATCGCGTGATCATACGTGAGTTGAGCTGTCAGTCATGGCCGCAGCCGTTCCACATCAAATCCTGACCTGGTGGGTATTGATGGACGGCGGAGCACGAAGCCATCACGCAGCGGAGCCAACTGCAGCCATTCGGCAGTTGGTGGAAATCAGAGGACAGAAGTCGCTGCTAACGGGCGCGGAGCTCCGACTGGTGTCTGTCCTTGCTGCGGGCTGCACTGCCGTCCAATGGCATCAGCATTAAACTGAGGAAGTTTCATAACCAGTAAAAAACATCACATAGTCTCCGTGTTTTAGTACGGTTGGTTTTAACACCTGATGCAACCGTATGAAACCATCAATTGGTGCCTAAAAGGTGCCCCCCGAAAAGGCCCATTTGCTGTATTACATATGCTGCTCTCTGCCAGACATGTATACAGTACTAGAGACTCAGACTTGAGTAAAAGTGTAAGTGCTCTATCAACATGTGACTTGAGTAGAAGTTGTGTTCAAGTGTTCAAGGCCATTTTTTCACAATCTTTCTGGAGGCAGAGTAAGCATTTCATTCTATATGAGTTGTCTTTCCCCCTGTCAAAGGAAAACATGGACTCTCAGCAGGGCCAAAGGGGGTCTCCTTCCTCACCCTCACAATCACTCAAAATTGAAGGTGTTGAAATTGGTGTTTCTGGTTCTTCCATCTCGAAACAAACTAGCAGAGCGAAAGGCAGAACGAGAGCATGCACAGTCTTCTTATAAGACAGCTTGATCGCTTGTTTTGCTGATGAACCAGCTTTATCAAACCTGGTGACAGAGCCATCTCCCGCTCTGGCAGTGATAACAGTGGTTTGGAAGGATTTTTATAATTGTAACAAGTAACTATGCAGCACAAAAAAAATTATCGGCTTAAAGTATTAAACTCATTGAAAATAGTGACTGAAGTTTTAGTAGGAGAAAAAATAATACTCCAGAGTACAGATACAGCCTGTTAGTATTTAATTACAGTAGTGAAGTAGATCTACTGTTTTACTATACATCTCAGCTCTCTGCATTGCCTAAGCTATTTCTCTAATCACACAGTCACATAGCTCTCTCAACCCAGCTATGTCCAGTAGCTGAAATTGTGTTTCCCTGCCAACAGTGCATTTGGCTAAATTTGTCAGCAAAGAAAGTAACGGTGAGGTAATTCTACGGGTCACTGAGGTGGCAGCACATGCAATCAGACATGACTTAGGGCTCCTTTGGCCCAGTTCCACTCCCTGGATTTTAGCAGCGTTAGATTGACAGCCAGGGAGCAGGGTAGGGGTTATGTATCAAGGCAGACTAACAGCCTGTTTTTAAGGCAGGCCCTGCACATCATGCGATTCTACCCCTAGTTCTGGCCCACACCTTGAGTCAGGGCCAGAAGGCAGCAGCACACAATGTAGAAGCGTAGGTTGTTCTCCATCTCCAGGAGTTAAAAGGATAAATTGATGTAGAAAATGCTGCTCTATGCCATAATGGATTCTTCAGTGGTGCCTGCCCTATCTGTGTATTGCAGCCCTGAAGGAAGTGTACTCAAAGCTCCCCTACACAATGTGGGAAATTGCTTACTGCAACGGGACTTAGCAAGCATTGATGCTGAATGTGAAATTAACCTCACTATGAGTTCTTTAATTTGCTTGGAGTGACATCTCCCTCAGGTGAGAAGAGCCTCTGTCAGTCTCTCAAATATCTCTGTGTGCATTCACATACAACTCTTGTTAGGTCTCCTTGTGGTTTTAAGTAACTTACTAACAACAATGGAGGTTATTTTCTTCCATCTTTCATTCTTAATATTTTTTAAGGAATCATAATGCTATGTCTGTTTTTGTTCTGTGATGTAAAGGCTGAGCACTCAACATATAATGGTCTTCAAAGTATATATCAAGGATGCGTGTCTTGTCTAATGGCTTCTATGACCTTTGCAAAACCCTCTTCCTGCTGTTACAAATAGGAATACCATTTGCAGCCTGGGCAGGATGATGCAACTAAATATATTGGCCTTCATTTATCAAGAAAGACTCCAGCCTAATTAGATTTTTTCAAATGGATGTGACCATTTGTTTTGGAATTATCTTTATGTGTTCAAACAGGAGACCATAGAACTTGCAACACAAACGGCCCTATTTTAACGATCTAAGCGCACAGCGTGAAGCGCATGGCGCAGGTGCGTTTATGGCGTGTCCAAATCCACTTTTGCTAGTTTGACAGCGGAAAAAGGGTCCGTGGTTCAAAAGGGTTGTACTTGTTGTCTTCTTTAATTCAAAAGTGTGTTTTGGGCGTAACATGCAATACACCAATCAGTGTCACCTCCCAATCACTTTAAAAGCAAGGCGTGTTTGTACCTTGGTGCATTGCTATCATGATAGCGGACTAGCGGTCATATTTTTAACTGTAATCTGTTGCATGTGTGTGTGCTGCTGCACTTCCCTGTGTGTGTGTGTGTGTGTGTGTGTGTGTGTGTGTGTGTGTGTGTGTGTGTGTGTGTGTGTGTAACAAGCATAGTCTGCACGCGCTGTGGATAAGCCTAGGCGCATTTTACTAATGCACTGTTAAAATAACAATAAAATGCTGCGTTACTCACTTTAGAAGAGGTTTTTGTTGGTTGATGGCACAATCACCACAAACCCACCTCCCTGTAAGACTACCACGGGCATGAGCGCAGGTGCATTTGCTGTTCAAACGGCATGGGCGCTGGACCGAAATTGACAACTGCATCGGTCTTAAAATAGCAAAGACACTTGCGTCGGGCTTTGTGCTGCATTG
Source organism: Etheostoma cragini (assembly GCF_013103735.1). Classification (NCBI taxonomy): domain Eukaryota; kingdom Metazoa; phylum Chordata; class Actinopteri; order Perciformes; family Percidae; genus Etheostoma; species Etheostoma cragini. The sequence goes on along the minus strand of NC_048415.1, from coordinate 12,534,632 downwards.
CGCCGGGTACAAGATAGGGCCCAAAAGGTCTTGTATTCATTGTCATAATTAAGTTCCACTTAATACTTTAATTTACATTTGAATGATATAGGCACAACATAATACGCTGTTTCTTAGCTGTATTTTAACAGTGGTGAGCATTTGGTAACATTTAAAAAAAAATTTATAAATACAAATAAACTCAAGTATCTTTGAAAATTCACATTTTTCCACTACATTGCAGGACATTATTTGAATTAAAGGATTGTCATAGTCGAATCCTATTGGTTTCTTCTATAAAGAATTGTAACACTGACAGAAATTATTCAACAGATTGCACATTACGAATACATATTGTATGTCAAGGTCAATACAACTATCTCTTTAGTGCTGTATTGGTCCAAATCTAAACTCACATTTAGTCCTATAACTGATATTTATTCACTTCGTGTTTCCCCCGAAACACTGAAGTATTGTTAGTAAGTAAGTATGTTTTTTGGCCTCTATTCTGTGTTTTGTCAAAACATTTTTCCTATTATCCCACACATGTGTATGACTGGGTACACATGTATCCAATCATAACATTGTGCATGGGGACCATGTTTTGGATGCCTCTATTACAGCTTAGCAATGGAATTTGTTAGTCGTACAAAAATCAATTTGGCAGCAAAGACAGGGAGGAATCCATATCTCTCCAATCATAATCAAAATTGCTGCTCAGTGCAAAGACAAGTAATGGTAACGGTTGTAATGGTTAATAATTTACCTCTACAGTCTTACTGCACTCCCCAGTGGGACTATAGGTTGTATGAACTATCATTAGTGAAGAAATTTACAGTAGGATAAGGGTTAGGGTGTAGTTATTATTATTATTATTATTATTTTTATTTTTATTAGTAGTAGTTCTGTGGAGATTTTTTGTTAGAAAGATATGTTACATGCACTAATGTGTGGAATTAGTGGTTAACCGCAAATGTGTTAGATTATTATATTTATTTAAATTTTTATTTTTTGTTCAATCAACAGGAAACATTTATAAAGGGTAACACAGTCCTGCACAGCTCAGAAAAAGCAGAGTGCATCAAACACTATGTTAGATAAGCAGTAGGAACAGGGATGTGGGATGAAAGCACTGGAGAAGTCTGATAATGCTTTGTGGCTCTGTGGATTGGCAAAATGAATGCCAACAATCATGGGGATGATGTTATATCTCCCACCATACTTCATTTGGTTCAATTCATCTTGAAGGCTTGACTAATGTATGACCATCTCAAAGATGTCATTAGAAGGTATTTTCATGCTGAATCATCAGCCCAACGCTTCACGATTCTCTTCATGTTAGTGAGCCCTTGCACGCTGTAATATCTAGCGCCATCAGTTTAATTAGGAGTCTACATTCCACCTGTGGATATCACTAAAGGGTAGGCCACTGTTGAATGTGGGTTTCATTATCACTCACACCTGTTCCTCATGGATGTGCCAATTACATTGAGCCTTGTTTGAATTGTGCAAGCAGATATTACTGCATTTTTTTAATCTGATATATCAGATATTCCTGAAATTTCTGACTATCAGGAACACTACAGGAAGGACTGATGACATTAATAATTGTTGCAATCTATTTAGAAATGCCAATTTTAAGGCACTGGTGTTGTGCATGCAGGCTTACTGGCTTGGCTTACTGGGACACCTCAAAAAAATTGAGCCATCATTATTTTCATAAATCCCCCTCTGCTTTACCTGCTGTGTCTGAAATAAAATATTCCATGTTAAAATATGTTTTGTTTGAATCCTTTTTAGTCAATTATCATAATTCAAGCACAGGCAATTACATTGTCCTGCTGTTTTAACTGGATATAGACTCCCATTATGCATCATTCCTGCTGTGAATGATCCCCATTCATTCTCATTGCCCAAGTCTTCAGTCTATCTTTTATCTGTTCTGCATCCTCAATGTTCAGTGATACAGAACTCACTTTGTCAGTTGTATTTATTTTGAATCAAATGCTGGGTTCTAATTTTCAAGCCAGTTAGCTGGAGGCACCAAAGAGTCAGCTAGAGATGCTGTTTCATATCATATGGTCAACCATGCACAGGAGACCCATTTTGTACCCACTGTTATGAAAGCTACACTTAGTAGCGTTTGAGCACTCACTTTAATTTTTCTCTATTGATTCTTGAGAGTGAGTTGGCATTCAGATGTTTTCTCACTTTGAAATGTCTTTAGAATACATATTTTATGTCTTGCTCTCACAAAAACAAAAATGTTTTGAAAGGAAATTCAATTAATCATTTTAGTAATTAGGTCTCCGACTTTATTTAAAATGGCTTGATTTCTTGGACTCAAAGACTTAAAGCCACAGGGGGCTGCTGTATGGTGCCATACAACTGGACAGGCGGCATCAGACCAACTGCCTTGAAGAACACAACTTCAGACTAAGGCTGCACAATTAAATCAATTTTAATCACGATCACAATTTTGACTTCCCACGAGAAAATTTGCGTGATCAACCGTTTTAGTTTTTTTGAACGCGTCATTCCGTTCATAGAACACTCGTTTTTTTTTTTGCTAAGCCAATCCAACGCTCTGTAAACCACTGTCGGATCATGAGCCAGTCAGAGTTGTTCCATCCACCGTGCAGCTTAGTTTCTAGATGTAGACAGTCACAGAGGACAGAGTAACGTGCGGAAAATTCCACCAGATATCCAGCTATCCAACAGACAGCAGTCAGTTATACGTCGGTCTCAAGGATTACAAGTTTATTAGTAAACGAAACATTTTGTCCCGTCTTGGTTGTTTTTCAGATAACAGCAGTGACCAGTGCTAGTTAGTGTCTGTTAGCTCACAGGGCTCTAGGGCGCGAGTAATATTTTTCCTCTAGGACGCACCGGTGCACCTAATGTCCTCGCATCCACTGCAATGTTGTTTATATCAATATGGATTAATTTTGCGTTGACCCATTTCTTCTGTAAAGCCGTGCTTGTGTTAGATCTCTCCTCTTACTCTCTCTCCTCTTACTCTCCGTGCAGCCCTGCCATACAGTGGCACACACTTCTGACATTTGTCTACAGTTTTAATTAATATTAACACAGCTGTATATTGTTAAGCATGAGAGGCAAACCTGCATTTGTACCAGTGTTTCCACTGAAAACTCTGCTATTGTGGCCGCCACGGCGAAAAACACACAAGAAGTTGTTGAATGCAACTAACTTCAGTTTGTAGAGTATAGTGTGTGAGACGGAGCCTGTTGTGCCTATTAGTTATTGTTGAAAACAAGTGAAGGAGCTTTCTCCGAGATACATAAAAAAAGAAAGAATCCTACGCTATTTATTTCAGATAGCTTATTTTCATTTAAATGTTTTGCAGCTGTATGTCTATACAACATACAACTTCAACATAAGAAGAATGTATTATAATATGGATGTGAAAGCAGTTATAAATGGCCTATGTGACAATAAAATTTGTTTTGGTTGAAATCAACAAATAATCGAGATAATTAACTGTGATCACAATATTGATCAAAATAATCGTGATTATCATTTTGGCCATAATCATGCGCCCTACTTCAGACCTAATTAAATCAATGTCAGATGAAAAGATATGTGCAGTAGAGGGAAGTGGTGTTTTGCTAGCAAAAACAACAATGTTTGGGGGGTTTTGCCATTTAAATAAAAGTTCAGACTTCAGAAGATTAAAATAAAAATGTTCTTGACCAATTACCTCAATGTTGATATTACGATGATATTGTAGGGTTGACAATTGGTGCTTTGACAACATATTTTCACAATGACTTTTTTACTGTTTTAGATGAATAAGCATTGATAATGTGGATATATTGACTAAGTGGGTAACAGCAAATAATAGAACAGCTAGAACAGTCTGGTAAGTTTACAGAATGACATAACTTTACTGTAATGCAGCCTTTAAAACTAGGAAAAGACCAAACTCATGCCATATTAGGATATTACGATATCACGATATCCCAAATCTAAGAGGATGTCTGGTTTCATGCCGGGATATCAATATAATATCAATATATTACCCAGCCCTATTGTCTGCACTCCTTTACAAAACATTGTCTATAGACTAGAGATATTCAATGAACTGAAAGAAAAGGACCATAAACATCCTTCAAGCTGGTGTAGATAAAAATTTTTAACCCAGTGCAGACTCTGTCTTGACGGCATGAACATTGGTAGCTAATGGTAATTTTAATCTGTACTACTGCATGTGTATCATTTACATCAAAGTGAAGTGCCCATCTCAACATCAGAAAGATTGTGATTATGTGTGTACTTCTGTCAACTAAAGCCAGGGAGATTGCACTTACAAATCCTCTGAGCAGGTGGAATCACCTCCCTGATTTCAGGTTAAACTGAGTGCAAAAATAGAGGCTTAGAAATAATATGGATGCCTTTCAAAATTGTTGTCAATGTTATCCAAGCTTCTGTTGGCGATGACAATATTTGTAGACCGATGGGCTGTGCAACACACAGACAGAAGGAAAGAAAGCCTGTCTCTGTTCTCTTCTTGCTAATCGTACCATGCAACACCCAGTCTCATAGAACATGACTGGTATGTTTCATATATGTGTTTCATTTGCATTTAATGGTCATTGTTTTGTTCCAACCTGCCCTATGCCACCAACTATCCCCCCAGTGGCAAATAATTCCTATTTCCAGGATGTGACAAAGACGTTTCTGTGTTTTCCTGTGGAAACCACTGCATTTGATTCAGCCATTTGATAAGTGGCGTAGGAAGCATCAGGCATACTTGGACTCATGGGTCACTGCTTTTGATTTCATTGCCCTAGTAAAAGACACAAGTGCACACAGTGGATTTCCACATCGTGCGTAACACAATTCCCCATTACAGTGAAATACATTGGCGCTTTGGATTAGGAGCAGTGTATAGGTCAACCATGTTACAGACACTACCCGTTTAAGGGAGGGGGGAGTATGCACAGGGCACTGAAACACAAAATCCTGTTAAAGTCTGCAGATCATTCATAATCCATAACTGCGCAAATGAAACACATTTGTTAAGCAGCCGTCTCAAGCAGACTTCACAAAGTGCTTCACAATAAAAGACAAACGCAACAAACATAACCCTGCTGTCTGTTTAGGTTCCTTGATTTGTAGCATCGATCATTTTATGCAATAAACAAGGTAGACACGTTGGAACCACTAATGGTTCACAAAAATCCATAAAAGCTGTGTTTGGGATATGTAGACATTCATTAAAATGAATACATCTGCTCTTTTGCTTTGTCATGTACGGTGGACGTAGTGTTCCTCTGACACACATACCAGCTACTGTACAAGTGCACATCTGGCTATCTTTCTATTAATCACTGGAGCATTATTACACACATAATAAGTGGCTCATGCTATAGATACACATGGCAAGGAGAATGAAATATGGTATTTGTGTGGCTACAGGTACAAAGCACAGCTACACAGTTAGATGTTTTAGGGAATCAGTAGGTGAAGTAACAGTATCTGTTGCAGATACCACTCGCTCTGTGCCATTCTAAAGCCTTTTTATTACAGTAGGTTAAATGTGGACAGCATTTGGTGCTGAGATTAGATCAAAAATCAACAGTTAAATAATAAAAAAAACTATTTCATTTGAATTTATCAATACTGTATCGATCTCTTATAATTAACCAAAAAATTGATTCAGTTCTAGTTACCAAGAAGAGATTTCCTTATAACAAACACAATTGACGAATGCGATTTCATTATATTTTAACAGTATTATTTGCTAAGTAGCATTGTTGCGAGAACAATAGCTAGACAGTAAGATCATGCATTTCTGTATATTCTCCAGTTTCTGGGAGGATGTGATGTCTTTTATCAGGAGTACAAGTTCAGGCTTTGGCTGTAGCGCATAGCAGGAGACCTACTTATTCAGTGAAACAGATCAAATCCTGTCACTCTGCGTCTGCCATAGCTTTAATTTTAGGTTTATAACTGAGGCTATAGGTCTCTGCAGGGCTACCGCACGGACACCGACTTGCACTGAAGCTACAGGAAGAACAATTCACACCAACCAAATTGTTTAAGTTGAATTTAATTGTGATGTAATCATTTAGTTTTGGATTAGATTTAGTGCCAATCCATTAAGTACGGTCAAGTACAACACGCGATAGCTGATGCCTGTTCTCCTGTAGATATCCTAGACTTTGCAGCTGATTTTGACAATAACATCAGAATCAGAATTGGTTTTACGTCCACACTAAGTACACTCTCGTGGAATTTGCCTTTGTGAAAGGTGCATACATAAACAAACAAACATATTAGAATATCAAATAAATGCATACAAAATAACTGTGGCATAACAAAAAAAAAAGTGGCTGAATGTTAAAATCAAAAGATACAAGGTAGAGAGTGACAGTGAATGCACCATGGTAACCAAGTCTGCATGAGTCCCTCTTATTTTTTACGTCAAACTTTTACTCATTGCTATACTGACACTTTATGTACACAGCCCCTACCCCCATCAATGGGATTAAGTACAAAAAAAGAAGATGAAACTTCTTCACTGGTGCACAGCCCAGCCATGAGCCATGCACCGCCACAAAAATAGAGCCCTTTGTGTTATTTCTCCGCCCCTGCGCTCTCTTGGCATATTAACGGTTCTGTTTTTCAGAGACATCCGGTGCTTGTTTATCAACATTTTTCTTTCCTTTGCTGTTGTTTGTGTAGCCACCAGTATCTTTGCCAAGACTCTTGGACTCCATTGTTGTGTGAGAAGAGACAGGAAAGCTCATTATCGACAATGCCTTCAGTTTCAAGTTTTTTGACAGAATAGCTAGTACTATAGATCAAAAAGCCGCCATTGTTGCAGAATAGGGAAGTGGCAATATATAAGAATTCAGCTCACTTGCAGGGACGATTGGCAGCACAGAATGGTAGTATTCCCTCTCCTGAAGCATGGGTTGTCGTGATTCTGGCCTTTCTTTTATGAGAAATTGCTGAGTCAGTGTAGGGTCTCTGATACTTTCTGAACAGTATATTGAGCCCAGTTTTGCTTGATTGTGCACTTGGTCTGATCCTCATGCTTTCCAAGCGCATCCACACATCTTCCTTACCAAACCACTATAACAACCCTGAAAGGTTGGATGTAAATAGGTTTTCACACTGAGCACTACTGCGTTGGAAGTTAATTGTGGTTGTGTGAGAATCCATCCATCCATCCATCCATCCATCCATCCATCCATAATTCTCCCTAATACTTGACACCATACTGTATCTCATTATTACTTTTTCCAACTATCATACGTTCAGCTGTTACCAGCATACATTAAGATAAAAAAAAATTAAAATACTGTTTTAAGTACAGTACAGTTTCTTTGTTGATTGTAGTGGACATTGTTTCTGTGGGACTGCAGTCTCTCTTTGCTTTTTAGGTGCAGTACGCCCCATACAAATATGTCAGTCATGGTGCTTTGCTGCTACTGCCTTTGGCACCATTAGCTAACTTTAAAGCACTGACATGTGCATTGAGCCATCGAATCTGTCCGTCTTCCAGGAAGCAGCTGGAACTGCATGGTGTGGAGTAGAGCAAATGATAAGTGGATACACCATTATTTAATTTCCTGCCACCATATCAATACTTATGGATCAATGCACTGCTAATCATCTGCTGTTTTAGAGTGAAAGGAATGTAATCAGGAGATCAGTAAAATGTCTAATCACATTGCGTCTTCTATTCAGGTTTAAACTTACTATCTTTTTATTCTAAATGAAGGCTTTCCACACACTAACCATAGGCCAGCGGTGTGTGTGTGTGTGTGTGTGTGTGTGTATTGTAGACACAGTGTAAGTACTTTGCCTCCATTTTCTATTTACAGCCAGGAAGTATGACAGCGGCGAATATCTTAACATCACCGGCATCACAAGGGACCAGGCTGGAGACTACGAATGCAGCGCTTTAAATGACATCGCCTCTCCTGACACCAAAGCAGTAAAAGTCACAGTCAACTGTAAGTATATCTCTTTCTTCTTCCTTGCTTCCCTATTTTCCCACATTGGCCTTGCAGACACATGGAAGACACCGGGGCAGTCTTCCGCGATACCAGCGTCATGTCCCTGATGCTGCACTTCAAGAAAGTACACCATCTTGAAGTTTGAAGAAGTAGAAAGCTGGAGCTTGAAGTTTCTTAATATTTAATGTGAGAATTCCCTTTTTGTCTGTGCATGTAGGTGATTTATTCACACTAAGGAAAGGTCTGACTGTTCTAAGCACCATTCCATTATGCAGGTAATGAGTCTTTCAAAAGAGTGAGGAGACAGTAATAAGGAGCCAGGGCATTAATGAATGATACTGGGCTTTAGCTGTCGTGGTCACATGGAAATCACTACTCGTAAGTATGAGCAGGAAATGGGTGCTTGACAATTATTGCCATTCCCTCTCCTTTTAAAAGTGCTCCTTTACTTTACTGTTATTCATGGAGGTTTCAGCATAGATGCCCTGTACTAAATCTCACTTTTGGCAAAGCGTATTAGGCAGAGACAGGAGGGAGAGGATGAGTGCAAGAATTAGACACTCATCCTGGCCCAGTTATTGAGTCATATCTGGAAAGCTTATCATGCATTATAATGCATTATCATGCAATTATTTAATTCACAGTATTTACGATTTAAAACCTTTTTTTCACAACGACTTTAAATCCAATAATGTTTTTACTGTACTTCCACCTCTCTGAGTTAACACAGCTTGCATTCTGGCTTTGTTATAAAACCAAGTCTTGTGGCCATTATTTCTGTGTAATGCCTTGCTCTAATTAGCTGGGTCTGAGTAGTAGACTTTTAGAAGCCAGTTATTTATAGCTCTACTGAGACATGGGTTCAAGGATAAAAAGTGCTTTGATAGCAGGGAGTGTCTTTATGCTACAGAACAAAAGAGATATTCGCTATGATTGATAAGGCATGTCATAGGCAGAGGCCGTATTTTAAAGCGAGGCAGCAGGGTTATGTGGGTTTAGTATCCAAACTGAGTGAATTGATGAGGAAGACTTTCCTTTGCTGTCAAGCAAAGTCACCACAGCTTGAGCACTGGAGCGATACTATGGGTAGGAGTATACTTAGTTGGTCAAGTGTAAGACAGTATTTGCCCGCTGCCCAGAGTTATCTAAAGCTGACAGAGCTACAAAGCTGTTCCCTTCATCGGCCAAGTTACTCATTCTTTATTAGTGAGGAGAATTCTCTGAATATCTTTTGTAGGGCCCTTCAATAATTTTCAATGGTATGTAATAAATTGGCCTACGAACTGTTTATGGTGTACTGTATGTTTAATATAATATTTACATAATCCTTTAGGTCTAGCACGGTTTCAGTTACCAAAAAATGTCTCTTATGTCAAAGGAGGCACACTGCATAGGCTATAAACTCTCGCATTATTTCTGCCTTTTGGACAGAAAAATTGAGGTTTTGTATCTCACCCAGTCGAATTGCCACAAAATCACAGGCCTTTCTTGAAAATGCTATGGATTATAATATATTATATACTCACATTATTTGCAATAACCTTTATGCAAAGCAGAAGCAGGATCCTGAGTCAATACACTGAAGTGACACTTTAAGGGCCAATGTCCATTTAAAACCATTATCTCCAAAGTGTTTCTTTTCAGGAACTAAATAAAACAATCTGTTTCAAGTTATTTGATCATTTTTGTAAAATAACTCACTGGGTTATACAAGGATTCTAAGAACCAGAGGGGTAGGAGAAATAGGAATATCCATGAAGTAACATGTAACTTCTTAACATTGAATATGGTGATTCTGTACATGTTTAACCAGTCAGACAGTTGAAAGGAGGGCTGGGCGATATAGAGAAAATCAAATATCACAATTTTCTTGACCAAACACTTCGATGTCGATATTGCAACAGTATTGCATGGTTGACTATTGGTGCTTTTACAAAATGTTATTTACACGATGAGATTTTTGATAAATATTCTCCAGAAATGATTTAATGACTTAGTGGGTAAAGGTAAATAATAGAACAGTCTGGTAAGTTCCAAAAATTACATCACTTTACTCTATTGCAGCCTGTAAAACCAGGTAAAGACAATACTTACCATATTACGATATATCCCAAATCTAAGGCGATATCTAGTGTCATATCGCAAAATCGATATAACATCGATATATTTCCCGGCCCTAGTTGAAAGGTAGCTCCAGTGGACATGAAATTGCTTTTTGTTAAAGTTCTGACATATACCATGCCTTTCTGACAGGTCTTCATTCAAAATCTGTCAGCAGTAATTAACTTAGCAGCCTGTGCAAGAGGTAGCTGTTTGAAAAGTCTCAACTTCAGTGCCGTATGTCATGTAGTTTTATATAGTCAGTGTTTAAGCTCTCAAAACAATTTTGTATTTAATTTGTATTTGAGTATTTCTTTTTTATTCTAAGTCTTTTTCATGAAAGCTGCCTTGTCCCTCCTACATGTGGCTTTATGACGTGCTCATTTACAAAGAAAACGTGTAGGATAAATGCATTAAAGTTGTCCATTGGAGCGGCTCATATGGCCACTGCAGGCAGAGCCTGAGCCAGCTGGTGGCCACTCTTCTCTGCCTCCTCTCCACCCCAGTGCAATTCTCCCTCTGTGAAAGAAAAAGTGAAGCATTTGGACCATGTCCCAATCCACTGTATCATTCATGCTTTACTGTCACACATCAAGCTATATTCACCAGGTGCCCAGGAGTGTGGGGCATTGATGAGGGCTCAGCATGCCAAATACTGAGTTAAAATAAAGACGCTAGGTGACAGAGAAACTCAAACAAGAGAGGATAATTACATAGCAAGAATCAAGAAGTGAACGTTATTGAAAAATGTTACGCTGTATGGGAAAATGTTTATGCAGCTGTTTTACAAAATCAGCCACTGAACTTCGTAACGGTTCTCCTGGGAGATTCTGCAGGTGTCAGTTTTTCTACCTTCTCAGTCAATATGCCATCTAAAAGATTTTAAGTAACCACACAGACCGATGACAGAAAATAAGACTACTTTCATACAAATATTCGGGTTTCATTGGATGTCATTGTTAAATTATGTAAAAGGCTATGATGGTGTACGTTGACCCCATCAGAGCATCAGCATTGATCCTCTCAGAATATCCATCTTGTTACTAGCAGTTCAATTAAATTAAGTCATAAACATCCATCAGTAATGCCTGTGCTATTTCCCTTTTATCGTTCTAAAAAGACAGCATAGCAGTGAGTGACACTGACATTTCACGGGTTAACAGTCTCATTAAATACATGTCCGAACAATTTCTCTCTGCTTTCAAAACAATTCCTTTTTTAAGCTAAGCGTATATTTGACCTTTTGGCTAATTGCAGATTAAAGCCACTAATTAAAATAAGCAAACCAGAGTAATGAAAACAAAATTAAGCTTGAGCATGTTTGGAGTTTTATTAATACCAGGGCGTCCATAACACTAAGCCTGCCATTTGGCTTGCTATGATACGACGAGTTAGAGGCAGAAGGTTTGAGGCATTGTCATTGTGCATCTTCTTCCAATGTTAAGTCCAGTAACCTCTGTTTGAATTTCTCTAAGACTCAAAAGACTACATTGAACAGACAGCATTAATTAAATGACTTGGCTTGCCTTTGTTTCTTGTCTTTACACTTCCAGGGATGAATGAATGACAACTGAATACTTTTATCAACCTGAATGATGTCAGTCATCCAGAGGGTAATGCTTGAATCAGATTCGCTGAACAGCCCTGCTTGGTGAAAGGACGTTTTGGCAGTGATTTTACTTAATGAAATCTGATCTCTGGCCTACTTTCCAAATTTACATATTCATCTTCCCTGCAGGTGGGTTCTGTTATTGGCTGAAAATCTCAAAGCACAGTGTGACTCAAAAGCATAAATATCACATCTAGGTGGCTGCGTGGAAGGGATGAATGAGAAGGAAACAATGGTGGGAAACCTCTGCCTGAGATTAAAAGCCAGTGTTTGATTAATTAATGAACCCACCTTGTTGTAGAAAGAAGGCGTCCATTACTAACTACATACCAATAAAACAATACAAAAAAACTGTTTTTTTTTCAAGCTGAGAAATCAAAGGTGCCTGACCTTCCTTGGTAGTGTAGACACTGAGAGCTGTCTGCTCTCATTCCTCATCGGAAGAGTGACTCTACAGAGTTGGAGCATCATGTTGCAACATGGGATTTGACAGTTTGCACAAACTTTAGTCACACGTGGAAAGCACACAGACAACCAACTGTCTTGTTCTGCTACATTGTATTTGCTCGTCACTGTTTCCCATGCTTCAACTGAAGCTATTTCAAGCCATGCCAGATGCCCTGATCATCTCTCCATCTCTCGTTCATGCCATAATCAAGAGGAGTGCTACAAGTCAATTTGCAGGAAATAAATGTAAAGAAGACCAGAGTAGATCAATTGCTGCCATGTTAGCACCACAAATGTTTCAATTATTGATGTGGAGTAGACCTTGGCTTTTGGGATATGGGTCTCTCTTTAAATTTTATGTTGATGCAATTTTTTTTATTTATATGAACCCAGTGGTTATGTAACCAATTTTTTTTATATGAAGCCAGTGGTTTTGTATTTCCGACAAAGTTAGAGCGGAATGCTAATGGCATGGTCTTTAGCACAAATCTGGGGGTTTAATTGGGTAGCTCAGTCACACTAGATTCAACTTTGCGATTTAGTTTTTTCTCACTGTTTGCTAGGATAGTCCGTATGATCTTGTCCCTTCTTATCTCTATGTAGAGTTCAAGTTTAAACCAGTGCAGGCGCCTCTCCCTCTTCAACATCACTTGTTTTCCTCATGGCAAGTTTTCACTTGCTTTGCAGAGTGAAGCTGTGCCCTGTAAGCTTCAGACTTTGCCAGCCATTTGTACGCCTCCTTCCTCCTCCAGTACCCTGCAGCTGTGAATTCTGCTCACATATTCCCCATGGCTGTATTTATAAAAAGAAGAGCACCTCACTATTGTTCCTGCTCACAGTAATTGGCCAACAAAACTGTGATCATTTTTAATGAATTATGAGCAGGCACGTTAGAAGTGCGTCCAGCCACAGTATTGATAGATTTCTGGGCATAATTGAAATGCAGGGACATACTGTGAATACTTCAAATTCTTTACATCACCTTGTCTTTTGTTTACTCTAACCCTGCCTTTCCCTCTAAAGCTCCCATCATCTGGGCCTGTTTGGAATTCAAGCCCTACCCATTTAGAAACACCCACAACATGCCACTCTCACTCCCCTGACAGAGTTGTTCAGGAGTGTCATGACCATCTCTGATAAATAAGAGGCTAAACTTGTTTACTTATGGTTAGGAGACACATCTTCATGACCCCCCAATATTACAATGTCAAGTCATGACAAGAAAGTAAACAACTATTAGTGGAGTGTGAGCATGTTTGCAGTAGTAGCATTTCTTATTTATAATCATTATACAATATAACATTTGCATTGCTGTACACATCATTTCCATTTGTATTCCCTACATACTATGTGTGCAGGTGAGTGTGTGTCCAGATTGGCTTCAATGCAGGGGTGGATTGCACTAGTGGATGAAAGGTAGAATAAATGTTCATTCCACATTTCAATGAAATCACTTATTGGGAGTATTTTAAGGCATCAGGAGTCTCAGTTGAGCATTTGTCGACAATTTGCAGTATCCATTGAAATACTGTGGCTTACAATTCAAAAGAGAAGACTTCCTAGAATTGGATACTGATCCAATCCTAAGTAGAGTTAAAGCCAGTACCCTCGAGCTGTTTGGATGTAAATCCATCTCTCTACATCTCTCCAAAGCTCTCGTCTTGATTGCTATTTGGATTCCCTGCTGCATATGTGAGCGGAATCTTGATCTTCTGCAGAAAGGAAATGGTCTTGCTGGTACTGTTAAAAACCCATTGACCCACAGCAACTTCATCTTTTAGCTTGGTCTGCGTTTATTTGTTGTTGACTGAAAAAAAAATAACATTACTTTGACAAAAGACAAATGTCTTTAACATTGGGGCAGGTTTGCATTAACCTGTCTATTGCATGACTGTTTTGTGTGTTTACACAGCTGGGGGTGACTTACTGAACGCTCCTGTTGTATTAATGTGGGTGGTACTCATAGAGCAACCCCACCATGTCATACATGAATTTAGTACGATAGGGGGAAATTTGTGTACCTTGAACCATTTAGTGTTTAACACAGACAATAGATCCCTGGGCTTGTCAACCCACACAGTCCTGTGCATTAAGTCTGTTATTTATATGCCTTTCATTGTATAAAAAGAAGGAACACAATGTTCCCTAGCTGCTCTGAATAGAAATCTTAATTAATTAATAAATCTTGGCAGCAGAACCACTCCTGACCAACAAAAAAAAACAGGACAATGAAGCCCGCAGATGGCAATGGGGAACAGTGTCTCTGTGTGTAAGCTGATAAGTCATGCACTGATGAGTCCATTTCTTAATTGCAATGAAAACTCATTTTCAAATCTGGCTGAAGAGGTAGGGTTATTAATTGATCTTTTAATTAAAAAGCTTGCGTTCTCTGGGTTATCTTGGCAAACAATAGTTTGTAGCTAAATAAATCATATTCGGTCTTAAAGCACACCAATTAATCATTAATAGTCACGTGAGATTTACTTAAGGCAAGCGACTCAGTGAAGCCTTGTACATTAAGGTGCAATGCTCTGAACAAACCGTGTTCATTAATATTAGAAGAGAAGGTTACCCATTAATATGCTTGTGTTAATGCACATTACAGAGATGTACAATTGGAGACATCGTCTTTGTTTGGATGACAAGCTCCGCATAATGCAGATGAAATGAAAGTCTGTTTATGATCGATCCACAACTGTCCATTTGTCACCCGGCAGGGCCTTACAGCTCCCATTTTCTGCCATGCCCGTGCTATTCCTGGACCCAAACCCTCACCCTCATCTGGTGGAGTCACCGTGACTCCAGGCATGATTTAAAGCACCACCACAGATCTCCAGTGCTCAAGACACTAAATTACCTGGATTATTGGGCCTTTATGATTTTTAGTGCACTACTTTGCATTACTCTCCAAATCCTGTTGGTGAATTGCACAATATATGATGATATAGGACGTGCCAGCATGTTGAAATTGGAATTATTGGATTGGACTGGATTTTATGGCTGTGATCCGTCTTAACAGATCTCAGTGCCAGGATCTAAATTGGAAAGACTTGATATTATTGATATGCATATAAAAGCGCAGCATTTTGGACCACTTAAAAAATGATGTGGAGGGGGGTTTCTTTTCCAACTTGTTGCAAAAGTTTCTTGTTAATTTAACATTCTGCTCATTTGGAGCATAGAATCTATAGTCTTGGGAACTTTTGTAGGAGAGGTGACCTTGTTAAGATAGATGATAATACGTAATCAATATCATTGTACCGGCTTCTGGATTTATATTTAAAGATACCATTCCTTAGTTACACCAGTGGGAGGGATGGCCTATACTTTTCACATTTTATGGGGAGATAAATATATATTTCTCGATTCCTTTGTTGTTTTAATCTAATTTAGCTTGCCAGGATTTTAACATTTTTTTAATAAAAGGACAGTAATCCAAGTTAGGCAGAAATAGGATATCCTTTGAGTCTTATGAAGAAAGCACAGTGTTCTTTTTGGCAAAAGACTGATCTAGTTGGTAATGAATAGAAGGGAACACATCACAATGCTGCAATTTCAAAAAAGGAAGAACAGCTACATGAAAGGAGAAAATTTACACAGACAGTTTACCAGTTGTTTTGTGTTCTTTGATTTAACATAAAAATATGTGACTAGTAGCTCTATGAGTGAGGTTCTAACTATTGGCACACCTGCCTGGGCCACCATGTCCACTGTCCTAGCAACTGTACAGCGCAACAGCCAAGTCACCCTGCTGCTTTCAGAGGCTTCAAATAATCAATGGCCCCGCACAATGACACCAATGGAGGATTACAAGGATTCTCTAATCCTCTGTCTGTCTGCATGCTGGATTGATTTTGTCATACTTGCTATTGGCATATATTTCTGGGCTATAGTGCACAATTTTCTCTCTTTTTCCCCATTTCTTTTCTGTAAGTATAGTGGAGCTCTTCTCTAATGCACATTGTCAGATGCTAATCACTATGATGGTGCTTTAACACAAGCATTAGTAATCCCCTCATTCTTTGCTGCAGGTTGTTGTAGCTCTTCTGCAAAGATGTTGATGGGACTGTAACTTTTTTTGCAGATAGTCTTTATGATGTGGTTATCATTAGTGCTGGTTGCGGTGAAAATACATACAGCTCTGAAGCAATCTTTGGAGTTTCTGAAGTCAGAAAAGTGTTATACTTACTTAATTAGTATAATACTTTAAGTTTGGATGTTTCATAGACACAGGGTACAAACACCCACAGCATACACACGCGCAGCCAGCAAATACATCCAGTCAAGGTCTACTAATACCCCCCAGCATGGCGTCAGCATTTCATACAGTGATATATGAACAGAAAAAGCCCAAGCATAACCCATCACTTGATTCGCTTTCTCAAGTCCTTTGGATTATTCAGCCGAGCAAAAGAAGAGAGGGAATAACTGTATAATTGGCACAAATATGCAAGGACAGAAAATCAACTTCATGACTCATGCAAAGGTGCTCATTAGGATGCAGAAGAAGGTTGGTGGAAGGGCATCCATCATCACAGAGCGCATCTCTTACATGATCATACGCCACATCTACAAATGCTCACATGGATCTTTTTGACCTTGCAGAGATCTGTTACATCCCACCTTATCTATCCACAGTATGCAGACTTTCACAGCTTGGCTGTATGTCTATCTCACAAAAATAAACACATATCCTGTAATGAAGCATTTGGCTACCTGGAATTCACATCAGAACTATCTTATTCAGACATATTCATTGGGATAATTGGTCATTGTTTGCTGTTTGGGGAGTTTGATGTAAGTTAGGACCTTGGGGTTGTGTCTAAAGCGGCATCAGTCCATCATGTCTCGTAGGAACATCTCCAAATGCAATTGAAAGAAAAGGTTTGCAGGCGCTTGGCCAAGCTCCCCCACTGGATACAGGCTACAGTTTGGATTGACAGGTCACTCTTAAAGGCTCATTGTCAGGAATATAAATAGTTTCAGACATGGTTTGGCAATTTACTGCTAGCTGCAGGACAGACTCTAAAAGTGTGAGCTTTTACCACGTATCAAAGGCTTTTAATCAGAATCTGTATGAAGGGCACAAGTAATTGTGCTTGTATTTTATGTAGGGAGACTGTGCATCTGATTGTGTGTTTAGAGCAGTTTTGCTATTTGTCAGGCTGTGGTGAGTCAAGCAGTCATGATAATACCAGTGGTCATGAAGTCCCTGTGTGCATTGAGCTCTGTACAGTGCTACTTACAGCAATCAAATATTGTCCTTACTTTTTTAAGAGGGTCATTTTTGTTTGTCCACAGGTTATGAGTTCAGCATTTCTTGGACAATGGCCATTGCATGAAACATTACGATCTTCATCCATGCTGTATTTAACACAATGTTACTGTCTATATAATTTCAATTCATTAATTGAATTTCTTTCAAGACTAAGCAGAGTAAATATTTGAAGTACAAAAGGACTGGGCTGCCTCAGAAACCGTCCATATGTAAAGCTGCCTTCATGACACTGCTAAAGAGATTTACAGCACATTTCAGCACATGAAAGGAGCCTCATTTTGCATTCACAGAACCTGCCGGCGCCATTGAGTCTTTGAACTTCCATTAAGCCATTTATCACCATGCAGTGCAATTCATTTCTTTTTCAGACATTGGGGATGGATGCCCTCTTCCCAACTTGGCCTCTGTGGACTCTGAGTGTTGAGTTTACACAAAGTAATGTGTGCACTGACCAAGATGTCAGAGGTTGTCATTTTAGAGTTCAACAATCAGTCAATCAAATTTTATTTGTCTCAACAACCCTCCTTCATCAGTGGTTTGCATCATCATCGTTTTGGATTGCCCTTTTGCTAGTGATAACACAGGTGTTTCTTTTGACTGATATGTTTGACCCTGCAATGTCTCTCTGTTTTCTCCAGTTGCCCCATCTATCCATGAGATGAAAAGCCATGGAGTTGGTCTGGGACGCACAGCTCTGCTAAGGTGCGAGGCAGCTGCTGTGCCTTCTCCAACATTCGAGTGGTACAAAGGGGAAAAAAGGTGAGCCCCTTGATTGTATGACCTGTCTTGATAAAGTGTGTTGGTGGCATCACTCAGATGTCCACTGGACGCAGACGTGTTTCTGTTGCACAGCAGACATCGTAGCTCATCATGGCTCAAGCGTTTCAGAAGTTAAGGGTCATAAAGCAATCTGTTCTTTAGCCACATTTGATATTGTTAAGAAATATTTGCTGACAATAAAAACACATTTCCAAATGATTTATTTGGTAGTCTGGCTCAACTGATGTACATTGCTGGGATAAAGCCTGACATCAGGCGCCAAATGTCAGGCTTTATCCTAAGCTTAGCCGATTGTGATTTTTTTAAAGGTGATGTTTGCAGGGCTTTTAAAGATGTTTAAAGTTAGACTTTGAACTAAAGTCTTCCATGCTGACGACAATTATTAGGTCATACTTGTTTGCAATTGTCAATATGTGATAGGAAAAGTGTGGTTTTAATATGTTTGCTTTTCCCCAGAAACAATGCATTTATTTTTTCGGCTATTGGTCCTCCAGGAAGAGCCCACATAAATGTTCCTGCAAGAGTCATTTGTGCCTTGTCCTCACCTTGCATCCTGATAAAATGTTTGCTGGCAACTGGCTTAAATCATTTGCGGCACATACATCAATCAGTCTAGATTCAAGTGTCAGTTCTTGAATTTAAAAACCAAATTACCCCCATTACCCATCATTTAACTACTCCTGGTGAGCACAATTTCAATCATCAACTCACACTGTGCTAATTGTAATTATGGGGTGGATTCAATTTATTCAAATTGCTAAGGAGGCAAGTTGACATGATTCTAGTCTTTACTTAATTCAAGGACTTAAATCCTTTCGCGACTTCTTACATGGCTGAATGGCGATTTCTTCATTCACTCCTCATCATAAAAAGGACATTAGAAGGAGGACTTAAGCACAGAACATGTGTAGCGTCTGTACAACATTAACACTGACTGTGACTACTCTATTGCCCTATTCTACTATTCCAATACTGTGTGAGGTCACTTCTAATTTTGGCTTTGTGTTGATTGCAGCCATACTATTGGGGCAGCGCTGCTGCCAGTTTGTCTCAATCATAAGTTGTGTAACAGTTTAGACAACCAAATCTTTCTCCTGATGTGTCACTGCTTTCATTCTTCAATGGGAATGGGTGAGTGTTTATGTGTGCGTATACATGGGTGGAGGGTGTTTATTTCACTATGACAGAGGGGAGCCTTGACTAGTTTGATGATGAACTAGCAAAGAGGCGAGATTCCCGCCGAGATTATCAGTGAATGTTGAGCTAACATTTGTGGAGGTTGCTGTGGGAGCAGCAACAAGGCCAAGAAGGGAACAGTGTGGAGGATTTATTTTATGGTTTATAATGCCAGATGTGAAACTGTAGCAGTAACAGGAACCGCACTGATGAAAACAAACTCAGTTTTAATATCTACAATAATGTCACAATCAGGATGCACAGCATATGCTGTTATAGACAGATTTTAATCTCTACAGGCTGGTAAAGATCATCACGACCACCAAAGTAAACAATTAAACATTTGTCAATGTCACAGCACAGATGCCAGGCACAACTGGAATAAGATTTATTATAATCCTCCTGCACCTGCAACACAGCGATCAGCGATCAGTGTGTCAAGTGGCACACAGCTGGTTGATCTCTGGGTCATTTCTCTCCCCTCTCAGTCCTTCAAAGAAGCTCTCCAAGGCAGACGTGACAGACCAAGGGATAGATAGATGTGTTGAAGAGGGTGATGAAGTGCTGTACAATCTGAAGATCCACTAAAGGATGACAAACATTTGTACCGTCTTTGACTCATGCTCCTCCGCCCCCTGACACTTTTTGTATTGGTGAGAAATGCAAGCTTCATTTGTTGGGATTGTGTTCTTTTTACAGGATTATCAAGGGTCAAGGCATCGACATCAAGAGCCTCAGCTCCAGATCAGTCCTTACAGTGACCAACATGACAGAGGATCGTTACGGGAACTACACATGCGTTGCCTCCAACAAGCTAGGGACGGCTAATGCCAGTGTGCCTCTCATTCGTAAGTTGTCATTATATCTGCTTGTGGCTAACTGGAGTGGTGGAGAGTGAGAGGGCTGAAAGAGTGCTGTGGATGTCAGTGGGGGTTTGTGCCCTTGAGAAGTGTTTTCATGTTTGCTGCAGTATTCTTGGAATAAATAGAAAAAGCTAAAGTGATGCAACTGGGGGCCCACACATCACCAGTAGAAGTGGTTCCTCATTTCCTAGTCATCAGTTTTGTGAATGTTGATTGTCTTTTATGGTTGCAAAGTCTGTATGTGGGAGTTGGTGTGTGGTGTGTGTGTGTGTCTGCTTTAAAGTCTACATTTGCATGTGTACTGGACAAATACAAGCAACACGCAATGAGGCACCTAACAGTCATCCAAAGAGGCCAAATATTCAGAGGCCATACTGCTGGTTCATCAGCGATAGAATAGCGATAGGGTGGTGTTAAAAAGCCTGGTGGCTGAAGGGACAAAGGATCTCAAAATCAATTTCATTTTATTTATAGTATCAAATCATAACAAGAGTTGTCTCAAGACACTTAGATTGAGGAGGTCTAGAAAACATTCTATAATTTGCAAAGACCCAACAATTCCAGTAATCCCCCCAAGAGCAAGCATTTAGTGCCACAGTGGCAAGGAAAAACTCCCTTTTAGGGAAAAACCTCGGACTCTAGGCTCTTGGTACGCGAAGTCCGACAATGCCGGTTGGGGGTGTAATGAACAGTGGCAATAATAGTCACAATAAAGATGGTGGAACTATGACTAGAAATAGTAGTTGTAGTAGTTCATGTTGTAGCTGGGCACTGCAGGGCGTCACAGGTTGTAGCAGGACGTAGCAGGGCAATACAGAGCATAGCAAGGTGAAGCAGGGCATAGCTGGGCACAGAGCAGAACCACGGCAACAGCTGCAACCATGATTTAGGTGCCTCCCTAATCCAAGGAAAACTGCTGGGCGACAGAAAATATAAAGGCTCTGGGGAATACGCTCCCCAGAGCTAGGTTTGTAACAAGTATTTCTGGGACATGGATGCACACAGATGGAAAGGGAGAGGAGAAAGGAACACAGTATGTCAAAGGAAGTATGTCCCCGAGCATTCTAAAACTTTAACAGCATAATTAAGAGCTGTTGCAAGGCAGACCTGAGCCAGTTCTATAACGGTCAGTGGATGAGTATGACGACTATGACGAGAAGCAGAGAAAAGAACCTATCTGTCCTACAGTGCAGCGAGATCAGTCGCTTACTACGTAAGTGCTCCTCTTTCCATCCCGGACGTTGTAGAGGGGGTGGTTGTCATTACCCATTATGGCGTGCATTTAACAAACTGCACGCCCCTCCACCACAGTTCTTAATGAGTCTAGTCTTCTCCCCAGCACTGAGCTGGCCTTTTTGACCAGTTTGTTGAGTCGCCTCTTCTTGTCTACTTGCCACCACAGTCTAATAAAACATGTCTTAGTCTTGGTGGTGTTCAGGAGGCGTCAGTTCCTATTGCATGTACCCCTAAACTCCTCCTCCCGTCTACTTCTCACACATGCCACAACAGCCGTATCATCCGAGCACTTCTGAATGTGGCAGGACTCCGAGTTGTACTTAAAGTCAGATGTATACAAAGTGAACAGAAACGGAGCCTGAACCATCCCCTGTGGAACCCCCGTACTGCATTCTATCAACCCAGAAACACACTTCCCCAGCTTGACAAACTGCAGCCTTGATGTTAAGTAGTCCATTATCAAGGTGGTCAGGGGACCACCCCTATGCTTACAAGCTTGTCTCTCAGTATGAGGGGCTGGATGGTGTTAATGCACTTGAAAAATCAAAGAACATGATCCTTACATAGGAACCAGATAGACAGCAGGATTAGGTTATTTGCCTAACATCCCAAAACTAAGACTACGTTTTCACAGAACACTGGAACATCAAGGCAAAATGGTTCCGTCCTGAGGCTGTGGGACCAGCAGTTCAAACAAACCCAATTACTCAGTGGTGGGAAGCCAGTGAGGGTTCTTCTCCATGTCAGTGCACTAGCAACTTATTCTAGTTGGTCAGGTAGCCTGCACAGAGGGGGTTACATCTTGGGCAGATGGTTTGAGCCTCTGGCTGTATTTGACCCCCCTGGTCAGGGTTGGTGGACTTCATATGTATTTTAAGAGATACTTTGCTACCAACACTCTATCAACAGTAGATAAAGCAGTCACAACAACTACAGTACAATGGGCCCTTGAGAAAAACACAAAACCGTATCAAAACTTCTCTAACACAGCCCAAAAACTAATTGTTCGTTGTGAGCTTAATAAAGCTAGGAATTTATGGGTTAAATCATTTAAAAACAAAAAAAAAACTTGATAAGAAAGCCATCACACAAAGGCACATGCAATTGCATGAGGAGGTGATTGACCCGTGAGCACTGGAACAAGTTGTGGGATGTAATGCAATCTTCTTCTCTCTTTTTTGAGATTGACTCTCTTCTTTCAATCTTTTCAGATGGTTTTGAGTCTACAAAGCCATTTCTTGAGTACTTGATCATGAAAGTATAATGGGCCCATTATGTCAGGGATGCTCAAAACACAAAAATTATCAAATCACATTAAAACACCTTTAAAAGGCCCTAAGG
Source organism: Etheostoma cragini (assembly GCF_013103735.1). Taxonomy (NCBI): domain Eukaryota; kingdom Metazoa; phylum Chordata; class Actinopteri; order Perciformes; family Percidae; genus Etheostoma; species Etheostoma cragini. Next base: position 12,511,829 of record NC_048415.1, on the reverse strand, counting down.
CTTATTCAGGTTCTTAACAGGTAAATGAACAGACCAGGAATACAAAGTTTGGGGATTCTGGTGCACGGACAGGGTTACATCATGTATAGTTCAAAAAAGGGAAACTCCTCTTCTCTCGTTTTTAACACATTTCAGAGTCTGTCGTCCACAGCCACCCCACTCACTGTATGTACCCGTCGTTGAAACTCTATAGGAAATAGCTTTCAACCATTTTAATTGTTAAAGGAACAAGACACTTTACCTTCTCAAATAATGTTACAAAATCCATTTACACATATAAAGTTGTTCAAGAGCACCACATTTTCTAAGCCTACACTGTTAGGCATTTGAGTTGTTTTGTCCAGCCTCTGTACCTGACAACCAGCAAACAAAGCATGGACATATTTTCCTCAACATTTTAGATTAAGTATTTGCAGGAAAAAAAATCCATTTAATGTATTCAGTGATGAAATATGAACAGGTGAATTAAATTATTCACCAGTTTGTGCTGCACCCTCTGATGATAACATTGTCCCTAGCATGCCAGAGACTATGAATACAAAAGATATTTCCGTAGAGTTGGCAGTTGTCAAAGGAGCACTCCACTCTCCTGTTTGTGTATGCACAAAGAACATCAAAGGCTTCTCTCAGATCCTCATATGGATGATCTTAATGTGACACAAGCGAGGCCTCAAAGGCAGAGAGGCAAAGAAACCCTCAGAAAAGTCAGAGAAGGGAGCTTCCTGTGCTGCCACCCCTAACTTTCCTCTCTTTTTACTCCCTCTCTTTATCTCTTTGTCTGTCTTTCTATCGTGGCTTTGTCTCTCTGATTCTCTTATCTCACTCTCTTACTCTCATTCCCCCCCCCCCCCTCGTCTCTCATTCTTCTTCCCTATCATCCTTGTTCTCGCACACACACAGCGTCTCTCTTCCCTCCTTTTCTCGTTCATGATCTCCACTTATGGAAGACCGGCCAATTCTGCTGTCGCTCTTAATGAGAAATGGCAAGCAATCGTCGCAGTGCACTCTCACCGTTATGTTGACGCAAATAACAAAACCCAGAGGTTAGATTTCACCATGGGTGACTTTGGATTCCTATTTTAGAACCAGTCAATAGCTATTGATGAGCAAGATGGGAAGGGGGAAAGGGTATGCATATTTGATAGAGCCTCATACATCAAGGTGAATTTTAAGTGGCAACACAATGTGGATGGTTTGCAGTGAAGGAGTTTAGTATTTATGTATGTATACAGTAGTTTCTTTGGATGTTTCCATTACACTGCACAATATTTGTATTTGTATGTATTATAAGGGTCCCCATTAGCTGATGCCTAGACAACCAGCTAGTCTTCCAGGGGTCCAAAACAACATTTAATCAGACAATATTAAAACATTCCTTGACATATACAGAAAAGAAAAGAAATACATTATCTGCTTACTTAACTAAATAACAAAAATAAAATAAAAATAAAATAAAACAATTACAAATCAAGCAGATAGAGAAATATCTTGAAAACAAAGTTTTATATTACAGTATATTATATGGCTAACATTATGGTAGCTGACATACCCGAGGAAGAAAATCAAGTTGGGGACACCCCTATTCAAAAAGCCTTCTTGAAGCCACTGTATTAAAAGATTAAATGTAAACTGAAATTGTAAGCATTCAGGGTTCAGTTTCATTAGTCTCTTGACAAGATTCAGAAGTTGACAGGTCCTTATCCTTCTTTTTTCACTTTGAATCAGTCCAGAAAAAGGTTTGCTGTTATTGCTGATGAAACAAACTGTGACTCGGGAAAGCCTTCTTTCAGGGAAAGTAAACCCACTTGCTTTCCATCCGAAGTAGCCACTGGAAGACAACACTTGTTTGGTTTCCGTTTCAAATAAAAGAATGATTAAAAACAGAATTTGTATTCTGGCTCTGTGCACATCCTGACATGGTCAATTCTAGGGGTGTGAAAAATAATCGATTCTTAGATGCATCACGATTCTCTCCAGAACGATTCGATGCTTGACTCTGATAAGTAAAATAGAGTAACTGAAAGAGGATGGGACAATGGACAACAACGTAGAGTTAAGGCAAGTGTGCAGAAAAATAGAACACACAAAAATGGCCTAAAGGAAAAACATGGTTCATTTTGTATACAGTATATACACAAGATCTAATAAGACATACATACAATATTTAAGCAAAACACAAAAGGCTGTTCATCTACTTTATCACATTACATCTGACCACCTCCTGTTTCATGTTCTAAGAAGCCAATTCTCCACCTTTAAACATGACTGAGCCTCTGACATGGACGATTACTGAGAGAAGGTGACTTTCTCAAGCATGTTTAAGGCTTAAGCATGGAATGACTACAAAATAAAAACCTCAATAGACAAAACATGTCATTAAAACTTGTGTGGGACAAACACTGTATATGTACAAATCTAAGCTTTGTCTAGCTGCTTTGTCTAGGAAGTGATTAGCAAACTCTGTGTAACAATTTTAAAATCACTCATGGAAATGTACATAAAAACATTGTTGCATTGAGATGCATCGAACATCGTTTTAGAATCAAATCGTTGGCCTCTGAATCAGAACGGAATCCAATTGTGAGGTGCCAATGGGTTCCCACCCGTAGTAGGTTCTGACTAACTTCTGCATTTTTTAAAATGAGTTGGATGGCTGTGTCCTCACTCTGCTCTGCTGGTTTAAGTTCAACTCTGCCAATTGTGTTAGACCTCGTGGAGTTTTTGTGCCGTTAAACCATTAGTTTTAGGACTGCGATCTCTTTCAGCTAAGTACCACTTTAAGCTGTGAGTTTAAAGCTGTGGTAAAAACAAGTGTGTGTGTGTGTGTGTGTGTGTGTGTGTGTGTGTGTGTGTGCTTTTTATAGCTGAACGCTTTTTGAATAACACAATACCCAGGGTCCCCAGTGAATTGACAAATATTACAGTAGAATATGCACTTGTCACACTTCTGTCTGCACTGCTAAACCGTTGTTCAGTTACAAAGGTGTAACAAGCTGAAGATTGATGGCATACAGTACATGTAGAAAAAACTTTAGAGGCTTTTTGTTCTATGTATGTTTGCAAGTGGAATATTTGTGTTTAGCTGATTACAACTGAACCACAGCTTTCATATGTCTAGTTCTGCTATAATTTATTTTCAGTCAGTTTGATTCAATTATAAGACACAGGTTTTCTCTCAATTGCTTTACAGTAACAACAAAAACATAATAGATATCAGCTTTAGAAGAAAATAATAGTGATTTTTGTCAGCTTGTCTCAGCGGTGACACTGGAACAAAACCCTCAGTGTTGAACTGGAGAGGTGCATTTGTTTTTACACTAAGAAAGATATTCCATACATAAGGAGGAGTTAGTTAAGTCAATCACTAGCTACAGTAGATGTGGTATTTTGTCTGTTGATTTAGTTGTTGAGTTTATTTGACAGGCACTGTACATAATATAGTCATTGCCATAGTTAGTAGCAATTTGGTAGCCCCTCTGCACTGACTCTGAATGTTGTACAAATTGTACAATGTTTTATAACGAATACTAAAAATATATGTATTGTTGTTGTTGTTATTATTATTATTTAATTATTATTATTGGTATATATGTTTTCATCTTTGCAATTTTATATAGTTTCATACTAAATTATGTGTTAACATTTTGTTGCTAAAAAACCTTTTGGATTTTTCAAAGATTACTGGATATTTATTTGTGCTGAACGATATTGTGTTTTAGTATCAACATCGCAATGTGCCCATGCGCGATAGTCACATCCCAGGATGTTGCAATGTTGACGCTAATCCTTTTTCACTGCTCAATAGAAAAGTAAACTTTCACCATTCTCCTTTTACATGATTATTAGCGTCTGACCCTTCCCCTTTAAGACAGGTATCCATGTGGGCAACGTGTGTACGTGTCGTTAGTCTGACGGGGTTTATTGTTATGGGAAGTGATCACTTCCCATAACAATAAACCCTCTCTCGCATAGTTTTTGATGGTTAGTTAGTGAAGCTACAGCAGTCAGTGTTTTATGTTTGCTGCAAATATGAACTAAATCACCTGATTAATGCAACATAATAACAACGTCCCTGCCATTTCCCCTCGCAGAATCCTGCTACCAGCCAGGCTAAAGCTAATATAGTTAGCCTAAAGAAACAAGGGGTCCGTCTGGCCCAACTAACGTTACGGTTTGGAGCCGCAACACTGGAAACGTAACACTTATCTACAACAAAAGTCTGATCTAACGTCATTTACACTGATTTAATTGTTCTTGGATACATGGAGTTTGTTGCTAGTGCACGTGAATTTATAAAACTAACAAGCTGTCCCCGCTAATCAACCAAAACCTGGAATTTAGAGGAAGCAACATGCAGTCACTGTCATTCACGTTAGCCTGGATTGATTATTATATGAATACAATGGTGTCATCCTAGTCAACCAGCATATGTCTACCTAATTTCCTCTCCAAAACAACTTCAGAAGAGAAACGTTAGTCACAGCGCTTACTTGCTTTGGTGTTTGTAAAGTATTAATGTTGTGTTTCTGACAAGCACACCTATATAATTAAGCAATACGTTAGTTCATGCAGGACATGGAAGTCATACGCCCATTAATGGAATTTCTATTAGTCACAAACCAATCACAGCCATTCTCACATTGAGCCGGTAGATTTAAATGTCTCCCTACTCCTTACTGAGTATGGAGCCTCCCTCTTTTGACCTACAAGTGTAAGTGCCACTCTCCTAGTTTAGAGTATTAATACTACTTAAAGTGTAAATTGATGGGCGCCCAGATGGCTCAGTGGGTGGAGCGGGTGCCCATATGTAGATGTTTGCTCCTGGACGCAGCCGGCCCGGGTTCGAATCCGGCCTGCGGCCCTTTGCTGCATGTCACTCCCCCTCTCTCTCCCCTTTCACATCTTCAGCTGTCCTGTCCATTAAAGGCCTAAAATGCCCAAAAAATAATCTAAAAAAAAAAGTGTAAATTGATTTTTAATGTCTTGATTTGGGCCCACTCTATACTCTGTATACAGGTGGGTCTCAGCATTGTGCTCCCTGTTTCAGCTTAGCATGCAGCTTGGCTGATCCTGGGAGCTTTGTTATAGCGGAGCCTTCAACACCTAGCTTAACTGTATTTCCATTTGTTAAAATAAATGGTGTACTTGTACAACAAACAGTTGTTCACAACAAAAAATGGTTAAATCTATGACAAGAGTGTTCCTGACTAAACTATATATACACCACTCACTCACCCACACACTCACACACCTTGTGATGATTTTAGCTGAGGTATGACAATCACCAAACTGGCAATCCCTATTTCAACTTCCCATTTCATGTGCTAGATGGAAGTGAACTTCGATGAAAAGACTGAGGCTGTTCACTCCAATTTTCTGAGGAGTCCTCCAGCTTAATTGGTCAAGCTCTTATCCCCCAGCCCACCTCAGCTTAGCCCTGGAGGAGATTTTTCTGCGCCTATACCTCTGCCTTCATTTCCTCTTTTCTTCTCTCCCCTCCTTCGCTCCCCGGGCAGTAATCGGAAGAGAACGATGGGGGAGAAAAAGAAAAGAGTTACTCTCTCACTTTCACTGCTCAGCCTTCCTCAGGCAAGAGAGACACTGCTGGCTAGTTGGTTAACGAACGCTGTGTTCGTTTGTCACACTTATCAATCATTGCATGTGTAAGGTGTCATTTCGACATGTCTTCTCATCTGCCATTGTTGTTGATGGTTTTGTTTGTTCCCATACCATGTGATTGTAACTAAGGCACGAAGCAGAGGTGCAGGAAAATGGGAGCTAAAGGTGAAACCTGAAATGTTGGTGTGTGATTGCAGCTTAACGTGCATGGAAATGATATTGAAGCCATGTGGGGATTGGGCAAGTTTTAGCAAGCTGTTTTCATCTTTGTGTAAAATTGCTACCTCTTCTATTTATGCGTCTACATTGGTCCTGAAACCAGATGGATCATGGCAATATTCCTGTTTTTCTGATTGTTGTTCAGTGTTTTAAGATTAACACAATGGATTATTTTATTTAGGTTTTTGGTGTCTTCATTTAGATAGTCACCTATTAAAATATGCTGAATAAATTTAACATGGAGAGGTTGTAGTGTCCTTTATTTCCCCCAAAAGCACCCTAACAGTGTTGTGCCATTTACCTCATTCAAATGCCTGTATTTCCATATTTAGGCAATCAGAAAAGCCATTAACATTTTCCCGTCTCACAGCGATGAAGACATATTCGGTGCTGTAGCAGTGTTCTTCCTGCAGCCCAGCGGGCAATGGACTTCATACCCACCCACCCTCACCGACTCCTGTATGAGGCCAGATACACTGCTAGGATGGCTCATCCCTGGATGACTGAGCCCAGTGGATGCTCACAGGATGATACACTCTCTGGACAGCATTAAAAAAAAAGACATAGGAAGAATAAGTAATTTGCTGGATAACAAACTACATACATACATAAAACTAATACAGTACTTAATATTAACTCTACCATTATCATGGAGGGATCAGTTAGGAGTTACAGTTAAGAGTTAGAGTTTACAAAAACAATGTGTCCTTGCATGAAGAATAACTTGATAATGCACTCAAAGCAGGGAAGATTAAATGGTTTCTTTTGAACATCCTCTTGCTAACTATTTTTTATTGGGTACTAAGTAAGATTTCTACTTCACTATAGCACAAATGGCCATATTCTGTCTGTGGGGTTTTTAGAAGATTAGGGTCAATATTATTGACTTAGACAATGAATGAGTTGCTGGGTTTTGGCACAAATACTCTACAGATGGAAATGTTCAAGACATTTTGCCTCTTTGCTGCATGCTTCTTTTGGATCTTTGTTGCATTAGCTTGCTACCTTGTCTCTACTATTGTGAAAATACAACTCTGAACACGCCTCATGTTAAGGACCCTCACATATTGTACAGTAGCTTTCTGAGTCTTAATATTGCAGCTTCAGTATTAACTCCTCATTATGCATGTGATGAGCTAAACTGAGCAGGGCCCCACATGAACACTGATTTCTACAAATCATGACCTATAAATCTCTCGCATTGTCCCATCTGCAGAGAACAAAGAGAATAGCAATCCATGAAATGAAATAGCTGTGTGAAAACTAATGTGGTTCATCTTGCAAGTGAGCAGGCTGTGCAAGGTCGACTGCCACATACAGTACAGTGGTGAAATGATGCGTTGCTCTTCTGAGTGAGAGAAAGAGCCCAAGTTTGTGGAGCTATGTCGGAGAGGGGGCATGTCAAATTAGGTTCCACGGTAACAGACGAGTGTCTGAGAGCTCATGAAATGATTTAATGGTGAATTCATGCTCAAGTATTAATCAGATTGCACCCGCCTGCCTGTTTAAAGAAAGAACTTAAAAAGAAACTGTCTTCACATATGGGCTCCCCCAGGAGTACTTAAAGTCAAACATTTGTGGAAGAAAAGATAAATTCAACCATTTCCCCACCAATACGCCGAGGGAAAAGGCATATCATATCACGGATGAATACTGATTCCTACACAATTTCTCCATCAAAAAGAATGATGAAATCAAATGAAAGCAAATGCTTTATTGTTGTTGGCATAACAGTGGCTTTCTAAACAGCAACACAGTCATTTCACAGTTGTTAGAGCACCTCTAAAAAGCGGCACATAGAGCACAGATTGAGAGCATGTTGTGGACAACAGTACAACGTTTGCCCCACACTTGAAATGGCCCTATTAAATTTCCACGTGAATGGATTAAAATAGAGAGTAAAAGTAGGCTTCTGCACTATTGCATGGCCAAGTGGTATTTTTTTTGTGAAAACGGTTTCCCTTGTGAAAGATAAGCTCCTTTAGAAGCCTTCTAGAAGAAGGTGGAGTTTTACCTTTCATGAGAAGCATAACTAGTTTTTGAGCAACAATTGTAACTGCCATAAACACAAAGCTGAAAAGAGCCCTATGAGTCCTACCAGCGCATTACTTTGGGTTGAGCTCTCATGGTAAAGCTTTGCTTTGCCACAGATCACAGATTCTGCTCCCTAAATGAGTCACTGCTCAAAGCTGGTGACAGCTTATCTTAAATTAAGTGCTTGTTTACCAAACAGAAAGCCATGCTATTTATTTATTATTTGTCTCAAATTCCAGATCAAATGGGCAGTAATGTTTACATTACACTGATAGATTCGTACCATAGCATCATTAAATAATAGATGCTCCACAGCAGACTGGGATTTAGCTTAAAAAATCCCACGACATGCTGCTTTTGGATGCTTTTATATAGATCTTAGTGGTCCTCTAATACCATATCTGAAGTCTCTTTCCCAAAATTCAGCTTTGGTACAGAATACAGCCACTAGAGCCAGTACCACAATGAGCACCCACGAGCATGGGTCGGCCAAATTTTCTGGGTGGGCAAAGCAGAGAAAGGGATGGTAACCTGGCTCCTTATGACCTCATAAGGGGCAATGTTCCAGATCGGCCCATCTGAGCTTTATTTTTCTCCAAGGCAGAGCAGGATACCTAGGGCTCGGTTTACACCTATCGCCATTTCTAGCCACATGGGGACCACAGGCAGGCTGGGGGAATGAATATTAATGTTAAAAAACCTTATAAAGTAAAATTGTCACGTCATGGGACCTTTAAGCTTTTAAGAGTCAGTAATCAAAGGAATTGTTATATACATCATCAACATCTACTGTAAGTTTTAGGCTAGTTATCGGCTATAATGTGTCATAAAAATCATTTATATTGCTTTTATTTACCTCTTTGCATCCCTCATAAGTCTACGACAAATCCTTTCTTTTCTAAACAAGTTTGGATCCTTTCATAATTTTTTTTTAGAAAAATCTTTACCATTAATATGACTAAATATAAGGTCTACTTGGTGGGACATTATACTCATACACTTTTAAATTGAAGAAGAGGTATTTGCTGCTGTCTTTTGGTGAATACACTCAGTTTTAATAGTTTGACACACTGGACTGAACATTTCTGGATTTGACATTATTCCACCAGTGGCTCAGCCTGACATGAGTTCTTAAGGTAATCAGATTGGGACTCTTGAGTTCCGTCCAAAGAGGGATCAAAGGGAAACAAAAGTTTCTCTTTTTTTGCTCAGTTTTTAGTCAGTTCATCCAACCTAAAAAGTAGGATATTAAATTATGAAACTGCCAGTTGTTAAGCATACCAGAAGTGTGATAAAAGTTTTTCATCCAATCACAAAACCCCTTTAGTGCTTTGGAGCTGTCCCAGCTCCCTAAGTTCCCCTCATTTTTGTCTCAGCAGTAACCCATGCAAATCCGAGTCAACAGAGGGGGATACAAGGTGTTTATGAGCATGTGGAGGTTGCATCTTCTTACAGGGACAACGTCCTAATGCATGGAGAGGATTTGTCTCCATTCCCTTTCCTTTTATCCTTGCATGCATTTTTATTTTTATTTTACGTCTCCATTCTGTTAATAATACGTGAATGTCCTCTTTCCCTCCCCCTCCCCCTCCCCCTTCCCCCCTCTCCTCCCCTGTAGCAATTATTGAACCCACCACCACTAGTGCTGTCTCAAGCCCAGGTCAGTATGTCACCATGCTGTATACCAAATCAGCAAATAGGTTTGCTGCCTCATACTAACCTGAGCCGAAACCCTTTCCTCCATCTTGATTTATTTATTAATTGGCTGAATGGAATGCCTGCTGGGTGTACAGCTTAATTGTATGTCTTTTATTTGTTTGATTTGCATTTCTTGTTTGTTTTTTTTCTGTTAATTTTGGGTTGGCTTCTACAACCTGGCTACACATACTTACTTTGCTACCCCTTCCTTTCATTACAATGCCACTTCCGCCACCACCACACCCACGTGAAGCAAACAGTAGAGTCATCAAAGTGGCTGTTCCATAGGCCTCTGGGTCTGATGCTTTTCATAATGCTGATGGCTTGTTCTTCTTCTCTTTCTGGCTTTCTCACCACAAACACTACGAATCTCCTGCTCCTCAGTGCTACCTAACTGCAGTATACATCAAAGGCAGGAAACTGTTGGTGGCAAAGGCCCTTAGTTTGTTGTTTGCAAGATGGAATCTCTGCTGTATTTGTACTTTTACCACCCCCTCTATGTCATAATCTTCCTATATCCCTCTTTTCATTCTGTCTCTGTTTTGTCCTCTTTCTAGAACAATTAGTTGGCGCTCTGCCACCCTCTTTAACCTGATCTCCTGCTAGTGCTGTTGTCGGTGCTACACTTTCAATGTCGCCCTTGTTCCCCCCACCTCCCATCTCTGTATTCTGCCGCTTTCACGTTCAAGCCCGGAGTAATCCCCTCTGCCTTTTCCCCCTCCCTAATGGTTTTAAGCAAGTCACAGAATGTAATCTCTCATTCTGGTTACATTATTTTTGTGTAATGCTCATCTCACACACAGAAACATGCAGACATGCACTCAAACTGAAAAGCTTTTACTTGCACAAACACACGCAGTAGACACCGAAATGAAAAGATGCTGAATTATTCAAACACGCCCGAATGCAGTTACATTTACAGTACACTCTCAATCACGTGAGGATTCATAATGCATGATGAATTTGCGTTTTTGTGACTTTCATCAAGCTCTGTAGATAGACGCCATCGTTTTTCCTCTTGCGTTTTATGGAGACACAACCCTGATTAGCATGTGTTTGCCTGCATTCTCTACCTGTCTATCCGAGCCAAATAGAATTATCCATGGAGATTCTATCAGATAACAAGTTAAAATAAGCTCAGCAGCAACGAACAGTCCTGGCAGGGCCCTGAACTCTCATTTGATGTAACGCTTGCAGAACAAATGACAATTTCATGGTCCAAAGGAACACCACTGGTTTCAATCGTGGAGATAAACTCACTCAGTGTCCTACTGTTCTTGTTTTGTTCCAAGTTGTATTTGAAGTTAATTTTTTGATGGTGCCCTCACTAAGTGGCTTGGCAAAAGGGAATTATTTTAGCTTTCAGGTTGTCCCAACTGTTGTTTAATCACGTTTAATTATTAATTTTAACAGTATATTTTCTCCTTGTTTTACCCCAGTGAATGAGTTTGGGAAGATGCGCTTCCAGAATAAGTAATGAAATTCTAGTTTGTAAGGTAAGCGAATCAGGATATCTCTGAAGGGGAAAACATTTTCAACCCCCACTGCACTTGGAGCGCATGTTTCAGCCCATTGATCAAGGGCAAATGACAAACAAATTCAAATTACATAGAGAAAACAATGTTAATAGGAAACATTAGTCATTTTGCTTTTATATGTAACCTTGTTGTGCCAGCTCTAATAAATATTGGTTCAGGTGGGCCAAAATGTTAATGTGTAGGTTAATTGGATAATTTTTGCATGCTGGATGTTAAATTGTTTTATCAGAGCTTGTGTACTGTGTGATCTGAAGACACAATTGTGAACATCGTTGTGCAACAACAATAGTTTTAACAATGATCCCATTGTATCACCACCCAGCTGTAACACATGATTAATAAAAGTCAGATGGATTACATATTCTAAGCATATTTTAAAGACTTGAGAGGTAGCATAGTAAAATACAGAAATCCACTGGCAGCTTGGAAGGTGGGAATCTTTTTTTCTTTCTTTATTTAAAGCAAAATTAATTAAGTTTAAAAACGGAAGCAGCAGAAAGAATGCAATTTAATGGGGGACATATCATGAAATATTCGTGATAATATTGTCTTCTTAACTCAGTCTTCACAAACAGTCTAGCTCCATTAGTGATACTCTCAGCAAAATCACAAATGTATTAATCTGCTTTAAATTTTGTAAATCTTAAAGCGCTCATTTTGATCATTTTTAGGTTCATACTTGTTTTTAGAGGTTATATCAGAATAGGTATACATGGTTTAATTTTCAAAAAACACCATATATTTGTTGTACTGCACATTTATGCAGCTCCTCTTTTCGCCCTGTGTTTTTTTAGCTACAGAGTGAGACATCGCACTTCTATTCCATCTTTGTTGAGAGTCACACATGCGCAGTAGCTAGGGAAGCTCTGCTAGCCAGTCAGAAGCAGAGTAAGAGGGCGGGCCACGCTAGCAGCTAGGCGAGCATTATAACGCGTGTAACAAAGTGACGCACTAGACTACAATAGAGTTTTGGGGTAGTTTGTGAAGAGTGGTTTCCGTTGGAGATGGTAGGTCCCTTTGGGGTGGACTTTGGGCTTTTTCATTTGAATACCTGTAACGTGCATAAAAAAGATATATAACACAATAAATGAAAGGGGAAGAAGCAAAAAAAACATAATATGAGCATTATGAAATGACATTATATGAAAAACTCACTTGTTCAGTGTTGGTGCACATACTTTTTAGTATCTGCAATGCCTACCAGCCCATATACTGTGTAATAATACAACCCAGACAGTTGTTTGTGGGCTACCTAGATCAGAAAAAGGGTTTAACAAGCCTTTCAAATTTAGCTCCCCTTCCTATTTTACATGCAGACTCAATGGAATAAACTGTCCCCCATCTGAGTATCTCCACCGACGGCTTGAGAATTACCTTTGCAAAGGTATGCCATATTTTACTTGCAAGCCAATTAAAGCAGACTGGGCTTACGGGAGGGGGCTTATAGAGATAGGCGCTAAAACGGAGTGTACCAGACAGATACAGTTATATTCAGACAGAAAGAGGGAAATAATGCCTGCGGTTTTTTTTACATTAAATCATGGAAAAATGTTCTAATAGAAAATACTAGTATGAATCTGACAATGAGCTTAACACGTCTCCTTTAAAGTTCATTTGCTAAAAACTGCAAAACCAATTATGGTTCTTTGTGTCAATCTGATATTCTGAATATATATATAGAAGATATATGTATACTCACCAGATAGGTAGCTAACTATTGAGTTGATTGACTGAAACTAGACCACTAACTAACTATACCACTCAATACAGTATGGATTTCTTGAATAATAAAAACATAAATTGTGGATATTAATTGTAATGACAATCCTCTTTAGGCCCTGAAAAAAACTGTGTACACATCACAAAATGTACCATATCCACATTAAAAAAATAAAAAATAAATGAAAAACACCACTGACTACTCTGCAATATTGATCATAGTGCAATAAGTTGTTTCTCTTAAGTTGTCAATAAATTGAAGCTCTTATCAACAAAACCTACAAAATAAATAGTTGAGACCCATGCTTTAGCAGCTGGAAGCCCCAAGCCCTGGGTATCATCCAAGGAGAGTAGGTAGAGATGGGGAACTCATACAGGCACTTTGGGGTCCAAATCAACAAAAACTTTGACCGATCAGACAAAAGTACCCTTCGTATGAGGAAACTGAGCTCCTTCAGTGTGTGCAACAGGCTGCTGAAAGTCAGCGGTGGTCAGTTCACTTCTTTGGCTATAGTGTGTTGAGGAGGCTGTATCAAGGCTGGTGATGCCAGATAACTGGTAAGGAAGTCCATCTCTGTGGTCTGGCTGGAACTGCACAGTCTGTAGGCAGTGGCCGAGAGGAGGAGGATGGACATGATTGACACTGTCCTGAACAACCCCTCCCACTACTCGATGACGAACTGTGGCAGATGGACTGCACATTCAGTCACCAGCTCATCCTACCAAAGAGCAAAATGCCAAGCTTCAGGCATTCACTTGTGCCCACTACCATGAGAGCAACTGTGACCACAGCCTAAGCCAGCTGTGACCCCCCACACCCACACCTAACCCACTCCTACTCAGCCAACCTGTCACACTCACTGCTCACATCTCAGAAGCCACCCACACCTGATCAGTGGTAAAATGACTCTATACTGGCTGTGCCATTGTTTTCTGCGATGGCGTCCAAGCGGCTTCTTGGCACTGACCTTCCAAAGCGCAACCAATTAGGCAACAGCTATATGTGACATAGCAATTGCCAGGGCCCTCTTTATCTGCAAGAAAGTGAATAAGCGTATATCTAATCGAAAACAATTACTATTGTGTATAACTATTCCTTTAAGGGAATATAAACTATAATGTCATATGATATAACATATTACATTTTTAGAATATCATGCTGCGATTATCACTATTTGGTGTGGCATACGAAGAAAGTGACTGATAGAAACTGATTCTTGTACAATATCCTTCAAATGGTCAACTGGACTAGGATATTTTAATGTAACAGCTTTTAAATTAAAATTGTACTCTTTTATTTACCTCTTAGACTTAAATTTCACCCCTGGACATCAATACGATCTTGTCTCATCTTGTCCTTCCTTATCTTATCTCATCTCATAAAAGTCATATAGATATGTTCTCACTTATCAGGGAACCACAGACAGAAATAGAAACCATCTGGCTACCTGGCTGAACATTGAAACTACCGCACCACAAAGATTGACCATGCCCAAGTTTAAAATGGTAATATACCACTTTCTGTTGACAATAAAGGTGGAAAGCTTGTTTTATCTTTAGCATGTATATTTGAATGTATTGACCTAATTATAAAACACTGATCTAATACTCCAAAGAAGCTGGCTCGTTGCCACCCTGTCATCCCAGTGAAATGTAGATCTGTGAAAATAACATATGCTCCCACTGTCTTTCAATTCTATTTATTTCCGCAAATCACTTGACAGTAGAAACACAGTGTTCTTAACACTGTACTGAACCCAATTTCTTGTCTTTTTGCAAGGCGCAGTGTACAGTGCTACCGGTTCAAGGAATATTAACTCATACATGAACAAAATTCAAGTTTCACTCCCCTATTTATCCTGTTCTCATACACATTATTTCTTTTTTCTATTATCTGGTATAGTCAGAACTATGGTAATTACAAAGGAGGATGCACCTCTGACGTTGTCGTTGTAGAAGTGAAGCATCTATTTGATCCTCCTCCTGACCCAGCATTAAGCACTGGACCAGTGTTACTCATTTCACAGGTTGTGAGCATCTTGCGGCTCGCCAAGCTTTGTGGCTCACATTGCTGTAAATAATACGATGATATGATCATGATTCTTCAGCCATTAGGCTACTGTAAACAAATCATTGATCTATGCTTGTGTTGGCACTGCCATGTTGATGTTCATGTGAAGGCTGATTGTTGTTGTTACTGGTATATTTATTTAAGACATGGATGGCATAGACTGTAAAAAGGAATTGCCCCTTGGGGATTTATAAAGTTTTACTGTATCTCTATCATGCAGTCAAAACCAATATTTCTTTAAAACATTAAAAACAAGCAGGTAAAACAAAACCCTAAGTCTGCTCCTTTACAAATTCTTTATATTTAAAAAATACCCAAAACAGTGGCAATAT
>NC_048415.1:12350676-12496499 GCF_013103735.1 Etheostoma cragini | reverse complement strand
TGCTCTTGGATGGTTACATACGTGAAGGGCTAATGTAGAAAAAATTACGTTTAGGGATGACAGATTGATAAGCAGACATGCTATTTATGACTGGATGTAACTTTATATGTTTTGCTCTAAAAGTGGCTCTCCTATTGACTTTGTCCTATCAGTGTGACTCTCATGAAAAAAGTAGTGAAGACCACTGCACTAGACGATTGAAAGAAAAGATTAATGATTCCTTGAAGGTTTATGTGTCTCGGTAATACAATGGAGTAGGTCATGAAACACGGAACTTGATGGAACAACCTTTAAGAATTGTTCACTTTTAATCCAGAATGGTGCCCTGCATTTCTCTTCCGCATTTCTGTCTATAGATGTTTTGAAATTAAAAGTCTCACGACTTAAGCAATACCATGTTCTGATTGATTTAGAATGAGATTAGGTTAGGTATGTTTCTTTATTCGAGTTCCAAAGCAAAACATCAAAGAGATTGTCTACCTTATTAAGTATTCTTCCAAAGTCCTCCGAAACTCAAAAGTCACCCACTCAGCTCCCCAAGGCTCAGCGAGCTGGGTTAATCAAATTATTTTAGTGAGCATGTAAAGCTTCTAATCAAAGGATAGCTGCCTAATTTATGTCTGAAATTGGGATAATGTCTTCTTTGGAAGATGACTTCAAACAAGGTTAGGTTTCCACTTGCAATTCTTTATTTTGTTATCTGATGTTGCTACAAGTTGGACCCTAAGGCACATTTTGTTGATATTACACTGTGCAAGGCCTTATCAATAAATAAACAACTTGGCATTTTTTCTCTTAAGTTCTAAATTGATATTCTCTCTTGGCAATCACTTTGTAAATATTAGACTAACTTTTACTGGAAAAGCTCATACGCACATTTAGTCTGTCTTTGAAAGTACGTAATGCACTACTTTGGTGAATAAATCTGCAGCTGACTGTTTTTCAAAATAACTTTGCAACATTTTCTAACTTTGGCCCTACATAATCCATCTTTAGCTTGTGCATTTAAATATAACAACTAATAACTTTTGGACTTTTTGGCCTTGATATCACATTTTCTTCCAAGTTTTCCCTCAGTGGGAATTAATAGTGATAAAAGAGTAACCGATTGAAGGAACATTTTAAATAAAGTTTTCAGATCTGCACCCATTTTGACTGATGCACTCCATTGTGAATAAGAAGCAGCCTCTCTCTGAGCCTGACTATTGGTTGACATCAGCTATTGGCTTGTAATGAAGAAAAAGTGACTTTGACATTCACTGTATATCTTTTTGTTTGAAACAGCGTCTTTACTTTGTTTGTGGGACAATAGTCAACATGGTGTCACATTTAACAAAGGTTCTGTTTCTAGTCATATTTCAACATGAAAGCTTCAACGTCAGAGCTGGTGAAGTGAGAATCTACCTCCCATAATCAGTAATTCACTGCAAATTATTTTTGCATGTTGAACTCAGAGCTCATTTTTCAACAAAAAAAATAGAAAAGCATAAACAATATATATTACAATTTTTTTAGCTGAAAATACTAACAATTAACAGTGAGAGTGTTTATTAGTAGTGGATCATCCTAAATTACACGGTAACCAGGAAAAAGTAAACTATTCACAGAAGTGATTTAAGGAAAAACAATGAATAAAGGTATCTTTGATGAAGATACAGTAATACATTTTTGCTGCCACAGTATGTCCTTAATTTCTATCAGGATTATTCCTGACATTGTGCAGGAGGACACGGATATACAG
This sequence comes from Etheostoma cragini, assembly GCF_013103735.1. Classification (NCBI taxonomy): domain Eukaryota; kingdom Metazoa; phylum Chordata; class Actinopteri; order Perciformes; family Percidae; genus Etheostoma; species Etheostoma cragini. The sequence continues at coordinate 12,494,758 of NC_048415.1, read as the reverse complement.
AGATTAATATTGAATTCCTTGGATGTGATTGAATGGGCTGAATAGGAACAGTCAATCATTACACATCACCAGTTACATCTCATTATTTTCATCTGTTCCTCATTTCTTTTCAAACCAAACTTGTTCATATCCCATATGTTGTCTTTTGAGACATATTTAGCCTAGCAGATAAGCAGTCTCACTCAAGACAGTCAAACCAGGTTTCAGATTTTCAATGTTTTTTTTTCTAATATTGACTGTTCCGAAGCCAGAAGCACAAGCCAGACGTGCTAAAATTCAGTTGCGTCAAGTAGCAATTACAATACAGTCACCAATGTGACTACTGAATGCTCTGGTTTTTGACTCACTCCCAGCTAATGACATTATAAATACACTGCACTTATGAAATATGCAAAAGGATGGAACATCTCCTACTGATTAGCTTGCGTGTGGTTCTTATCTGAGTAGACTGCTACTGTAAATCCTAGAGGACTGAACTACCGTATTTTACTTCTTTGCATTAAACAGAACTGCCTTTCTGTACCCAGCATGCCTGTTGACAGACACACTGAGCTACCTACAGATAATCCTTTTTGGCAGTGTAGTTTCTACCAGCCTTATCATTGATATGGTGGCAAGATCAAGAGCCGTGCAAAACCCGTCCTGCCCCCTCCTTTCGCCACCGCGCCACTACCCTGACTCCTGTCCCGTACAGTTTGTTTTGAGGTGATAAGCTGACCTTCATTTTTCCCGAGCGCTAACTCCCCCAATCATCTCTGAAAGAGCCTGATAAGCAGATGTCATGTCATATATCATAATTGACCCCTATATCCCTGGACGATGTAAACAGAGATGGGTTTTTGTCCTGTGGAACCTAAAGCCTGTGAGCTTTCTGAGTCAAAAACCTGTTGTTACAGTACACAGGTTTAAAGACACACAGGCTGTGCTCAGGAAATAAAGCTGGTGTTTCCTCCTTTTCTCATGTATATTCTAATGAAAAGTAAATAGAAAAGCGAAATTCTCCAGCGACTGCATGTACAAAACTCCTCATAATGCACCAAATTATACAGGATACATCCAGCACTAAGTAAGACCACTAATTATCCTCTTTTATAGAGCTCCTGAGCTTAACAGCATGCTCATCTGAAATATCAAAGTGTGCTGGAGTTTCCAGAGTTCATTTAATTCATCAACAGCATCCATGCCTGGAAATGAAGGCCATTATGTTTGATATAATAAAAGCAAACATTATTATTGCTGTATGATCTTCTGTTTTCTCTCTGTAATTCATTTTAATGAGGAAGAATCAGGGAGGTGTTATTTTTGCTATTTGTCTGATTGGTGCCCGGTTGTATGTCTGATATTAGTCATTACGGGTTAGGTTCTCTTTTGCCGTGCCTGGGCTTTTTATTACAGTTCCAAAAAAAAACATTCTGAGTACTAATACTGATTAGTTAAATGTGGGAGGCACCAAAACTGAAACAGATTTAGGGTTTAACTGTGAAGGGAAGGGTGCTTTTAAACAAAGTGATGTCTCTTTCTCCTTATTTGCTTTGGTTAATTAATTGTGAAACACTTAAGAAGATATGCTTCATAAAAGGAAACTTATTTTAAAAGCCCTGGAAACAGAAATTAATATTGATTGTTCAATAATTGCAAAACAAAAAAAGTATGACAGACCAGTATCTCAAGGCATTGCATCTATTTTGAATGATTTGCACCTCTCAATGTAAGTCTAATGGCAACATTCAGCACCAGTGCAAGAAAGAGAAGTTGGTATGCTTATTGAACTGACCTTCTTGTGTGTCATAAGGTGTAGACATCCAGACTAATTAAAATCCAAATATTAAGTGGCCAATGCTTACATTCCTCGAGGTGACATATTTGATGCTAGAAAATTGACTAGCCAACAAACATCATATTTATCTTACTGGTATATAATTTAGAAATACCACAACTCAGTGATTAGACTAAGACTCAACTATTAGACTTAATACATTTTACTAAAATTATCCAACTTATACATTTTTTATTTATTTATAGTGTTTATTGATCCCCAGTGGGGAAATAACAATTTACACCCTGATAGCAATCATTACACACAGGCCTGAAATACACACACACATGCTCAGGACCTATTCATGCGCAAATGGAGAGATGTCAGAGTGACTGGGCTGCCAGTGCTGGACGGGTGCCCTGAGCGGTTGGGGAGTACGGTGCTTTGCTCAAGGGCACCTGGCAGTGCCAAGAAGGTGAACTGGCATCTTTCCAGCTACCAATTTACACTCCATACTTTTGGTTTGTATGGAGACTTGAACCAGCAACCCTCCAGTTTCCAACCCAACTCGCTTTGGACTGAGCTACTGCCACCCCTCGAGAATAGAATAGAATAGAATAGAATAGACTTGACTAGAAACACAAAATCTACTCATAGGCAATGCCTTCTGAGGGCTCAAATGAGTGGATTGCTCGCTTACTTCCTTGTTCAGGTCAGGTATTTCTAGTGCAGTACCATAACCGGTCAATAGGGGTAACCAAAGTTTGATAACTACAAATGAACTTACTCTTACTCTTGTACTTAAAGGGCTTATTATGCTCAATTTTTCACGTTCATAATTGGGCTTTAAGGTTATATTAGAATAGGTTTACATGGTTTAAAAAGATACCAACTTTTTGTTTGTTGTACTGCACATTGCTGCAGCTCCTCTTTACACCCTGTGTGTTGAGCTCTCTGTTTTAGTTACCAAGTGAGGCATCTCTCTTCTCTTCCATCTTTGTTGAGAGTCATACATTTGCAGTAGCTATGTAAGGACTGCTACCTAGTCAGACGCAGATTAGGAGGGTGTGCCACCCTAGCAGCTAGGCGAGCATTATAACATGTGACACACGTTGGTCACTGAGGTAAAGGCAGGAATACAATAGAGCTTTGAGCAGTTTGTGAACAGTGTTGTCTGTTGGAAATGGTAAGGGCCTTTGGGGTTCTCCTTTGGCTTTTTAACTTTGTATACCTATAAAATGCACAACAAATATATATATATAACACAATAAAGGAAAGGGAAAAAGCAATAAAAGCATAATCTGAGCACTAGTGAACTGAAGTTGGAGAAAGCAAGGAATTTTAAAACATTGACATTGGACAATAAAAAAATCTTTGCTCTTAAACATTTTTTGGGTTTTGCAGAAGCATCCAATATTGATATTCTTATAAGGTGCAGAGTTGGGACGGATAGTCAGTCTGGCTCAACAGATTACATTCCCAGCATTAAAGAAAAATAGATAGATAGATAGATAGATAGATAGATAGATAGATAGTGTAGCTAGAGCATACTCCATCGCTGATACAGCGCTGTGGAGATGGCAATGAGGGAATAGGACGCATATTACAGAATGAGCTGAAGCACCTAAATATTGCCATACAGTCTGTACTCATGCTAAACACTTTGAAGTGTTGGGATAATGTCCGTTTGAGGATTCCGGCCGCTTTAGCAGTAATACATTTAATGTCTATTAGCATGTTCTGTCATTTCTCAGATTCCAGCATTTGCAGCACATGTTGGACTTCCACAAAAGCCCACTTACCTCTCCTCCCTCCAGTTTGTGCTACATAAACAGGTTGTTATGCGAATTTCATGGGCTAGCTTTCGCTCTTCTTCTCTGCCCCCCCACAAAGACTCATTTTCAGGGTTGCTTTTCCCCTTTTTGACAGTCTCAGATGTAAAAAACCTGTACTGCCTATGCCCCCCTTTCAATCAGCACATTATTCTACTTACCGCACATATCTCTCTGCCTCTCTGTTTTCAGCTCTATTTGCTCCCAAATGCACCGCTCTCACCTCTCTACCTCTGATTATCTCTCCCACTTTGCATCTCCTCAGGAGTGTCGGCCATTAAATGCAAACCTGGTCATGCTGTCAGTCCCGCGCATACAAAAAGGAAACACAGCGGAGGACACAGAAACCGTAATAACTGCTTTCAGAAGAACAAAAAAACTATTACACAGACTTCACTTTTTTCTCTGCTCATCTTCCATGGATATTTCTCAGTATTTGTGAGGATAATATTGGTGGTGGGTATTAAAACTGAGACCTGTCTGAGCCTTTTTAAATTGTGCCAAAGAATCTCCGTTCTTTTATATGTTTATTCCCACCTCTTACAGTATTTGAGCTCTTGTTACCGGGAGTTCTTTTATCCCTGTCGCTGTCACTTATATTCTGCATCTACTGCTGCACCCAGAAGATCAAAGCACATTATGCAATGTAGCACTTTCAGGTCTGTGACATCCTTCCCCTGTTTTGATCTTGTATTTACAACTGTTTCTCAAAACCTGCATTCTTACACCTGAATTTAAAGTTGTGGAAAATAAGAAGAGAAGTCACTGTTAACGGGACAAGAAAAGTGTTTTTTTGTCAATTCAAATCTTTTTCCAACTTTAATTGGCTCTCTCGCCACAGCAGTCAGGGCGATTAATAAGATGATTCAGTTGGAAAGATGAGTTTTGGTGCTCCCGAAAACAGACTCAGGACTCTGCAGTTGCTGTATGAGAGCTGGAGCAGAAAATGGATAGTCATTTCCTTTTATGGCCATGAAAGGCTGCTGTAGAGATCCAGTCTTGGTCTATAATTGAGACACTAGGGTATATTCTTTTTTTGGACAGACTAATGGTTAGTGCATTAAGGAGGATGATTGAAGAAAGCAACACACTTACAGTAGAGGCTGTGGTAAATCAGAAAAGATGGCTTTTTGGCCAACTTGTAGATTGCAGTGAATTCACACTGTGCAGTGCTTTAGGTCTTCCTTCGCTCTCATCTCTGGTGAGAGCTCTCTTCAGCAGAGTTAAATTGGTGTAATTTTGAGGCAAAAAAAGAGAAAACTTTTAGTGGTAATGGAGAGAAGGCTTTGGACATGTTGCCATTGCCCTCGGAAATACAGTAAATGCACTCTTCAAGCATCGTGCAGTTGTTAAGCGGCTCATCTCTGCATCACTCTCGGGTTTTGTATTCAGCTCATGAGGGATGAGGAGCTAAGGCAGTAGCTTTCATTAAGACGTCAGCTGGACTGCATATTCAAAGACCTGCAATTTCAAGGGGCATAGTCCTGCCATTTCTTACAAAGCCTCACAACAGTATTCCTTTTTTGGACTGTATCTTCGTTTTCTATTTTTATAAGGATTCACATTTTAATAATTAGATTATTGTTAGTTTTAGTGTTGTTCTGGTTAGTTAAATTTTAGTCACATTTATTTGTGAATTTTTAAATTGGTTATGTCATCTCAGAATTCCTATGCTACACCCATTTTATTTCTATGGCTACACCTGTCACCATGTTTGATGTATACAGTTACCATGGTTACATGTGTTAGGTTAGCAGATTATAACTTGTTTATACCAGTATGTAATCCTCACAGTGCCATTGTCAACATGCAGCAAAACAGTTGAGTCAATAGTAAATACAGTTCATCCTAATACTATTTCCTATAGTTGACCTTCTACCGTCACAGAATCTGTCAGGTCACAGACTTTGATGCAACACAGACTACATCTCTGTCGTTCCTGCTCACTTAGTGCTGCTACCTGAGCTCTCCACTGCATGCATTGTACTGTATTCACTCATATGTTCACTAAAATACTATCAACATTCTTGGTTTAGCTTAAGATCAACAGCGAAAACATCCAATAACATTAGACCATGCCTTGAGCAAACAACGCTGTGGTTGACTGCCGAAATAAATGCATGATTCCCACGGACGGCTTATAAACATGAACAATTTGTTGTGAACATTTAGTTGAAGAAATTAACACTGCCTCCCAATACTGTGATATTATTGTGTACACTTAGCATTTATTACGCAGTTTCTGTCAGCCAGCTCGCATTTCCAACAATTTCCTACAAGCTTCATTTAGGACTTTGGGTGTCAGGCCTGGGCAGCTTGTTGTGTGGTTTCATATATATTCATTTATGACAGCTGGCTGCCAACAGATTACTGGTATGGTATGTGATTGTGCCAGGGGGCTTGAGTATTGCTTGCCAACTATTCTGATAAAACTTAAAACACAGGACTTCTACCAACCCATGTCTTCTTCCCATGTATTTGAACCTTAGAAGGACGAGGTTCCTATATGTCACTCCGTGATAAGTGTTGGGAATTACATAGTAATTAGTTTACCCATTCTAAACAAACACTGCCTGACACTGACAGTGGGAGATGCCTAAAGTGTATCTACTGACTCTAAAAGCAACCTCTGCTAAACCCTTGCCTGCCAGTCATGCACTAAAATTATTACTTTAGAATGGGTTTCACTTGTATAAATCAAAGATACAGACATAATGAAATAGAGATGTGTTTAAGCTGCTGGTTTATTGTAAAAGTCTGTTGCTGAATCATTTTCTTCCCTTCTTAATTCTGCAACCAGATTAGTGACACAGAGGTTTGTCTAGTGTTTCAGATGTACTGTACATCTTCACAGTATATAATATACACATACAGTAAATTAGTTGTAGCAAAAATTATATTTGATCCATATTATTACTACATTGTACGTGTTATAAATCGTTACAACGTTTTTTGTACTACTTATAAACTAATTATACATGCTAAATAGGACTAAGAGTGGATTGAACAAGTCAAAATAATAATGTAACAGCGTAAATGCTATAAATAATTCGGAGATTCTCAATGGGATATTATTTTAGGAGGTGTATTGGAAATGGCTCAAGTAACTTTTGGATAAAAGTGTAGTGACTTTTCTGAGGAAATATCCAAATAGTTTTATGTTTGTGTTAGTTACAGAGTTTATTTTTGTTTACCCTGATTGCCAAGACTTGGGAAACCATTTCCAAAAGCCAAACGTCCTGCTTACTTGTTACTTGTTACAAACTTAATTGTTCTCTGTGTGATTTGTATATATTTCTGTGAGATTCTATTTTTGTTTAGTTTTTTTCTTTCGTACATATATGTAGTCCTATAACAAAGTATACATTCATGACAGCCTTACAGCATACATATCTTGAAAGGCCGGGTTGTCTTGAGCTTATACAATCATTATTACACAATGAAATCAGGCAATTATTGGGGAAATATTCGGGAAATATTGGGGAAAATTGCTAACGGCACAACTCGCACTGCATTCTGTCGTCATTTTGTATGTAAGATCATAGTGAAGCAAAATGTGATAGGAGTCTTGTTCTTAAGTAGGATTTTCTTCACTTTCCTATCTTTGTCCATAGAGAGATTTCTAAAAGAGTCATGTGGACTTCCTGCACTTGTGTCACCTTCAAAAACACTGTGCTATTGATTATGTGGTTCTATACGCTTTGTCCTTATGGCACAGAAAAGATTTCTGTCTACCGTCTTTTAAAAATCACACCCCAGACACCTTCCCTTCTTTCTTTTCTTAAATTCTTTCCTTACTTCTTTTGTCAAGTTTGATGTCTTCAGTGTCGCCCCTCCGCCCTCTCAGGATGAACTCTGTGCTCGGTGCAGAAACACTGTTGTTTTACTCTGGCAGACAATTATCTTGAGACGCCAGGACAGCGAGAGCTGCTCTTCACTACAATATCCCCCTAACCTTAAATCAGTCCACACTGCCCATCACCCACTAAGTGACACCAACACAAACACCGAATCACGCTAACACACACTGGTACCCCTAAAGCATTTATACTCTCTTTTCATTTCTCTTGTATTTATGCTATTAAAGCTGTGTGAACTTGCACTAAAGTGCATCTAACACACACACCACTTCAATCACTGTCATTAGCCTCAGGAAAAACCTCTCAATCAGCCCAACAACAGATGACAGTATCTACAATAAACCACGCATTAAAAGCTGAGCATATGCATCGCCTCTCTCTCTGTTTCCCGCTCCTCACAATTTTTCCAAATCCTTTTATTGACAAACCACACCTTGAAGACCTTGGAGGTTTTTAAATGCTGTTAGAAAAGGTCATGACATTCAGAAATGGCATTCTCTTTGGGGAAATGGCTTGGATGTCTGGCCGTTAAATAAGGTTAGTTCTATCAGCTCGATTTCCGAGGTATTTGGCGTCCTCTGGATTGCTCAAGAGTGGCTAGCTCTTCACTAATACTAAAGGCTCTCAGTGCAAGATGGAGTTGTTGCACCATATGTGATACACACCTAGAGGCTAATAAAAAGTGCAGAACATGCTCACACACATGCAACACACATACATGCCGAGTATCTACCCATTTGGTGGTGGTAGCATGTGTGTGTGGTGTGCATTAGTGTTGGATGGCTTGAGAGTTGTTGCTGATAGTTAATGATTCATGTCCTAATGCACACGATCATGCACACGCACAAACACTTTTTATGCATCCTACCTAGCTCAATGCTATCTCAGTTATCTGCTCCCCTCCTCAGTTTTTCTCATGCACTTGAGGAATTGAAATGCAAGTGCTTCAGGGTAAAGCCTTGAAGGCCTTAAAAAGAAACCATTAACCCTTTAGTATTCCCCTGGCCTCGCAGATGATGGATTATTCAAGGATTTGACAAGGATCCACTCTTTTTACATTCACTAATAATGAAGAAAGGTCAATAAACACGCTGAGAGATGCCTTTGGCAAAATAATCTCGGGACCCAATACACCAAAGCGCTATTGGCCTCTGAAGTGACAAACGGACCTTTTTTAATCCAAGTCCCCCCCTTCCTACTGAATAACTGTAACAATTTTGAAACAATCAATGGGCTGAACCCCTCACAAGCCAAATTCCTGTCACCATTGACACTGTTAATTAGCACTGAAGAATCCCAGGCGCTTTTGTCTGAGCACATTTGAAAGGAGACGTGCAGATTAGACCATTTTGCTTTACATTTGTTGTTCCTAATACCATCTAGGATGGAGAGATATTAGTGATGCTTGCTTCTATATATCTGGCACTAAATTGGATTTTTTTGTGTCTTTTGCTTGTTTGACATTAACTGATATGGGTTTTGAGATGACCAAACCCCCCCTTCTTTGTTTCAAATCCGACCAAACCAGACAAAGAAGGGTTGATAAGAAACCCGAAAATAAACTATATATTCAGTCAATGAATTAAACAACATCCCTCCATAAAGTGTTGCATCTAAAGTATTGTATCTAAAACCTAATCTATCTTTTTCCTCTGCTGCATTGTTGTCCAAAAACTATTAAAAACACATAAATGAGCCAAATCGTTACACTGGGAAGAATGTTCCTTCATTACAATGAATGTGGGCACTGCAGGTTTTATTTTAGTCAATCCCACATACGCCATGCTGCTGCCATAAATACTCATAGGAGCACCAAATATGTTTACTCCTTTTTGAATAAAGTTTGCTCAAATTTACATGGAGGACATTTTTTAACTTTTTTTAAAATAAAACAAATCAAAAAAGTATATTAGTGAGCCAGTATAATAGATTTACGTTTTTAGTAGAAACCAATGGGGTTGGGGCTGCGTGCCACAGACAGGATGGGAAAGGATTGAGAAATAAACCATTACATTGTTAGATTTGGTCGTTTCATTTGACTGTAACAATAATGTAAAATATTGCCAGCCGTATATAATTTACACCTGAAGACATTCTTACACCTGAAGTCACCCTTCAGATTGACTAATGTTGTTTTCAAGGTGAAAAATCATTCTATTTCAATGCACATGTAGCTGAACACTGTTGGACTGAAACGAGACAGTTGCCATGAATCATGCATGGAGAACATGTTCAAATTAATGGTTATTTGTTACCTTGCACAATCTGTGCTGAAACACTCACTGCAAGTCTGCAATTAAATCTAGGAAAGTGTTTCTTTTAAACTGATTGTGTGTTGACATCATATTTCTAGCTTTTTTTCCAGAATGCTATTCGTGTTGCTTAGATACAATTACATTCTTAATCAGAATTTTTTTTAATAATAAAAGTAGTCTTGATGAAAAAGTGCAGATTCAATTAATTGTGGTTCACTTTTTTCACATACATTATACAGGACACATTAGCAATGATAGAGGAGCAGAGTGATTGCATTATGTTTCTTACAAATAAATTGCTGGTGGAACTTTGATCATTATTTTCCAGACAGATGGCATTAGCTCCTTTTTTATGGATACTCTGTGACCCTTTACATTTTGCCATAATTGCCTTTAATGGTATGAATGCATTATAATTGAGCTGACATTTCCCCTACTGACGTTCACTGTCACAAGAGCAATGAGTCAACCTGATGAACAAAACTGTATGTAAATGTGAATCCATCTGCTCTGTTTTCGGTTTCAAAAGGAGTAGTGTGTGTTTTACCAGACGTATTGATATTTGCTGCTCCGGGTACCCAGCTGAGTTGAACCAGGGGTCAATCCACCGGTCCAATTTGTCGGTAAACGCAGACTTATTCCCCTCAGTTATTCCAGTCAATAATGTTTGACCTCATGTAAAAAGCAGAAACACAAAGGCAGAGAGAGTGGTACTCACAGACTTGGGAGCTGCAGTCACTAACCGCAGTCTCACATCAAAGGGAAAAAGCATGTGTCACCATCATCAGTTCTGGTATTTATGCAACCATGAAAGTTGCATATTGATAGTGTCAGTGTGGCAGGGAGGATAAGCCTACAAAGGGAAGGCTAAAGTGAATTTCGAGTGGGGGTGATGTGGAGTCGCGGATAAGAGTTAAGGGCTTTTTTTAGGATCTGACACATTTCAGTGTGAGGTGATATTGTCTGCCTTACCCTAACATCCATACGTTCATTGACATTGTACAGAGTGCACATAACTCAGCACTTCCAAACAGTGGCCTAATGCCTGGAACACACTCAAATTGAGTGTGTCACACTTAATTTTCAAATGTACCCAATGTTTTTTATTTGGCAGCATTTTGTGATGCATCAAACCACCTTGACTTGTCTATCCTTAAACTGTTTTGATTTTTGGAAGCATTTAAAAAGCAGCCAGACCCGAGAAGTTGAGCTTAGCCACACTTGCGTAGAGAGGTATTGCCTCAGCCCAGTGGTGGAAAGTTACATCAGTCCAATTTGACGGGACATACTGGACTTTGTACTCCACAACATTTCTAAGATTTGTTTCGGATATTTTAAATTTAAAAAAATAAATAAATAAGCTTATGAAATATAATGCATTATATTGCAAGATTAAACCAGTGACTCCCACCTCTTTGGCCTAGCCTTTGAAAAAAAACAGTGTCATGTTTGGGCTGAGTTTTGTCTAAAAGCTATTTTACATATGTATATATACTTTCTATGTATAATATAATACATTGTTATTGATTGAACTAGGTTAAAATCAATTCCACCATCCATTTACATTATTAAAATGTCGAGATGCTCAAAAGTCTCTGAGCCAAAGTCCAAATCAAGTCTTTTGTGCTTATAATGAGTGTTGTATCACCTTCTTTGTTCCATCCAGACAACTCAGAACACTGTATAGCTATTTATAAGTAAATCAAAGCATGACGTGTTATTATGACTCCTATATCATATAGTATCAGCTTTTTTTAGTTGTTTGGTATATAATCGGTGTAAACCAACTATTGCAATATGACAAAAAAACTTCACCTTCAAGTTAATAACTGTTTTGCCTTGTAATATTAATATACAATACCGACAAAATATTGAGGTATTTAGGATTTCAGGAAAATATTTCTTAAAGTCTCGCAAACGACATTAGGAGTTTACCTCCGTAGGTCGTAGCTAAAGCTGGGAATCAAACTAACGTTATAGCCAATGCTGAGCTTAACATGTTTGCTAACCTAACAGGGTGCATTTTCAGGCTTCTGATTAAATGAGGTGTGGTTGAGCCAAACTCCTTTCTACTATTTATTTGCATCCAGCGATTCTTTTGTTTGGGCCTTGTTGTCTAAAGATTTAAGTCAAAGCTTCTGATGGACTTCACAGCAGCTGCTGGTGCAGTCAACATGTTGGTTGTCCTCTCTCACGTGTAGCCGTGCGCAGTAGATATGTTATGTACTACCTATTTATGTAGGTTAGATGTTACGCTGGGAGGAGAATATGATTCTGCTGATCGTCTAATGATGCTCATTAGACGTTTTTCCCGCATCTCGAGTCTTTTGAGAACGAATCTCAAGCAAGTCACTGCATGTGTCCAAGTCTCAAACTCGAGTCCCCATCTCTGATTTTGTCATCGTCTGTGTTATTTGTAGAACTGTATAAAAGAGGCCTACCCATCGTAACGTAAATCAGAACTTCAGTAAGACGGCCCTTCATGTTTCAGTCCTCCCGTCTGCAGTGATCCCACAGAAATGTCGGATGAAATACGATCTTCAGATTAAAGGCATCTGTCATTAATTTTTAGGATTTTTTAATGCAGCCCATCTCCAGGACAGCAGACGGAGGATATTATGAATTAATTAACAGCACCACAATTAGTATTCAAGTTTCAGTATAAAAAGGGTTTGAGTTCTTTCCAGACTGCAACGTCCCAAAGCTACCTTAAAAAGAGTAATTTAAATAGCATTAGCACACCATTTGGGGTTTTGTTTTTTATTGTCCATGAAGATGCAGCATACATTGTAGCACGAGATGCTGGAAAGTTAGAAATGCTTATACTTAGTTCTGATACCTTAAAAAAATTAATTACTTCACAGATTCAAAGTGTGTGAATCAGAAAGGAAGGTATTCACACATATAGACCAGTTCGGTATTGTGCATGTGTTCCCGTGCCTGAACTGCTGTATGAAATACCCCGCTGAATCAATGGTGCTAACTTCAGGACTCTATAGCTTTTATCTGAGCCTCCCGCAGGCAGTCAGCAACAAGGTGGGGAGTAGAGACTGGAGTGCATTCCCTGCCTCAGGTTCTGTCTTGGCGTAATAAAGAAATATTTCATGTGTGACACTCATACAGCCTATGGGCGTACACTATCTAAAGCAGACTTTGAGCTAGTAATAATTAACGTAAACATATGGTGTGTGCCTCCATTGAATTGTGCCTCTCCCCCACGCAGCCTTAGTCTTATACAGCACCTCAGCTAGAAATAATCCACTGCGCATGCTAATCACTTGGCAATTGATCTGGCCCTTTTTGGTCTAACAATTTCTGTAAACCACTGAATTGATCTGAGAGAAATCCATTAACAGCTCAGGGTAAGTAAATAAGAACAAAAATATGGATTATTATGTGTACAGTATGACCATCTGAGCAAATTCTGGCTGCAGCTTGTCTATTTGTACAAAGACGCTCAGCGTGAGCAAATTCCAGTCAGGTTCAACAAGCCCCAGGTGAACTGTGATAACCAGGCAGTCAGCAGTGATAAAGTTATCTTATATCCATCAAGAGGAAAATGCACTTAACCCTCAACATTCAGGCCTGCTGTGTTATCAGCACCATAATGGAAATTGATAAAAGAGAGCTGTCTTATCATAATCCTACATACATAACAGCAGGGAATTACTATTTTAGGGAGCTATGGGCGAAATAGCCGAGCGAAACTCAGAGGGCAGGAAGAGTGTTGCCTCCCGGTTGGAGATCAGATGCTATCGGGCTGTATTGATGAAGCAGCTCATGGAGATGCAAGTAGTCTAGGTTTGTCGTCAGACATTTCTCATAACTGGCCAGACTGTCGCTGTCATGAGAGGGGCGCAGTAGCTAAGCAACGGCTGACTCAGCAAAATCCTTGGGCCTGCAGCAGGACCTGCACAGAAATAAAACCCTGATAAGCATTAAAAAGTGAGGAAGAGACGGGGGCATTGGGAGTTATTAGAGATAGTGGGAGTAAGAGACCCAAATATGAGACGGAGATTATTATAGAGACAGGAAGAGCAAGAGAGAGAGAAAGGAAAACTAGGACTGCATGAATTTGCTTGATGTTGACTCCATTTGTTTGTGTCCCTGTGCATTTTATTAAGCCTCTAACATTAAACAGATTTAGCGGGAGCAGCCAAAGTCATGGAGTAATTATGCTTTTGGAAATGCTGTGATTAAAAACGCACGCTAAATCAATCCACTCTGTATTGCTTTTTTTTTGTTTATTCCCAGAATGTGCTGATGTGGATTTACCCTCTACATTTAGAAAAGAGTAAAAAACAAACCTACAAGGGAAATTCATAAAACATTTGAAAAATTGAGATTTATCCATTAGGTGTGCATATAAAGTACATCATTTGCAAGCTCGTTGATTTCCTGCATACAGCATGTCCTTGAATTGATAGGTGCAATAAACATACGTGTAGGTCACTCTGAATTCTGGATGCCAGACTCATAACTTTAGTATTCAGTTCAAATAATAGTACACTTTCTGTCTAAAAATGAGGAGGAAAGAGGGACTGTAAAAGTGAGAAGTCGATCAATAATGAAAAGGAACAGTATCCGTGTGGAGGACACTGTAAATGTCTTTTCCGTCAGGATTCTTTCCTCCAGCTCACACTGTGCTGAGGGCTCTCTTATGTGTCCAGATACCCCACAGAGACGTTGATTAAGTCAAGCTGAAGGCCAAAGCCTGCCTGCAATCGAGAGCTCCCAGCTCACTCAGTAAGCTATCAGGTGACCCGTCTCTCTTACTCATTCACTCTCCAGTTAGATAGTGATGCTATGAGGAGCATTTAGAGGCTGGGCTCCAGCCCTAAAAACATTCTGCTGGGTGTTGATAACCAGCAGGTACCAAGAGGTGGAGGAAAGAAGGATGGCAGTGGAGGGATGGGCTGAGGATATGGCAGTACTGGGAGGCGGAGGAGGGTAAATGATCTCTGAAGGCCACCTTATTAATGGAGGCTTTTCATTACTAGCGCTAATGCAAATGATTGGTGGAGCTAATGAGCTCCAAGGTCCGTGGGAAAGAGGGCTCTGTGGAGCAGCAGTGTGTGATGATCATAGCAGGAGACGAAGGTGATGAGTTTTGAACATCATACTGTATCTGGTCATGATGAACATTTGGCCTGTACAAGAACAGGAGGAATAGAGAGAGCAATGGATGAATGAACTGATGGGTCGGCGAGTCAATTGTGCAGCAACTCAATATGGCAGTCTGCTACAGGCAAGAGGGCACAAGATGAGTGGCTGAGGGGACAAGCGTATTTCACTGTCAGTGGTTTGTAGTGAGGTAAAGCATGGAAAATGTCTTTGACACCTTCCGTAAAGAACTTGCACACTCTCGTTGTGTGAGCATTTAAAAAACGATGGAGTGCAGCACACTCTTTGAAAGTGCTACATCCCCTCATCAAATGTGATGAGAGTTGCGTGATATTCCATTTATACTATTTACCAAACACCAGTGCAGTTTCCCCCAGGGAAAAAAAGACTGCTTTTACTTTGTGCTGTTATGTGTTAAAGATAGCCTTGGTGGTGGCTGTGAACCTTGCATGTAGAGGGATTTAGCCCGATTTACAGCATGGTGTGTACAGGATCAGTTTTGGCTCAGGAGTGTCTCATGTGGGCTCTCTCAGGGGTGCTGTGGGGGAGAGGACCAGAAGCCACTGATTGATGGTCAAGGACACTGAACCCCACCCCCAAACCACCACCACCACCACCCCCACCCCTTGCTCAGAAGAGCCCATCTCTGAAGCTGTGTCCCCGGGGGGATTGGGATGCTGCCTGGCTGGCTGCGGTCCGTGCACCACTCGTGACAGCCTGCTTCGAGAAAACGACCAAAGACTCAAGGGATGCGCTAAACGACGAATGAATGAATTGGAGACTTAATCCAACGCAAAAACATGGCATATTCAGTTTTATTCTCCTCGCTTCTTGCATTTTCAGGTGTACGTATAAAACTTAACGCAAGACTGACAATTTCTGAATGGAGCTCAAACCTTCCAAATCCAGCATGTGTAATGGTTGAAGGGCTGACAAGAGGAAGGGAAGGGAGCTCACGCTATTACTTCATGAATGATGATGTTCCAGTGAATTACAGTGCAGTGCATAACACTCAAGATGGTACTCAAAACAAACCCCGCATTGAGTGTCACTGTTGCATATTTCAGTATGATTCATTATCTGTGTCAACAGTGACTGAGGTTCAGGGCCTTAGCATTTGTTGTGCATATGATATGTGGGTGACAAAACTGCTGTCGATGGAGATTTGGGTGGGAAGGGAGAGAGTGAGAGTGAGAGTGGATAATACTCCCTGCACACTATTTAAAGCTGATGGCTTCAGTCCAGAATCAGAGGAGAGAAGCAGGGATTGTTATTTTCATATGGCTCTGGCTAGAGCTGGGGAGGCTTTAGTTTTTCATTTCAATTCGGTTGCAAACAGTAATTGAAGCGTATCGCTTTCATCTCCACTTATCTCCTACACTCTTCTCCCTTTGGAGCGCTGCTTGTCTTCCCGGCGTTTGTGCATCTTGACACTGTTGGTTTCTCTATGATGTATTGTCTGGGATGGTGTTACTTCATTGTAGCTCATTGCTGATGAGCAACAATGAAGCCCCCCTTTCGTTCTCTCCTGTCCGCTGCTGCTGCTGCCTTGCTCTCACACTCCTTTCAATCCCTGTCTTCTTTCCCAGCTCTCTCTTCTTTTGATTTCCCCTTCTTCTCCCTCGTATCTGTCTTTTTTTTTGCGCCCCCTTTCTGTCTTTCTATTCCCTTCATGTTAATAAGCAGAGTAATTGTGTTGCAGGCAGTTCCTGGTTGGGAAGTTAATTAAAATGGCAAGTTACAACCCACACAGTCAAAACAATAGAGGCCCCCACAATGACACAGACAGATATTAAACAAGACCAAAATCCAACACTGTGAGAAGGCAGGGACCCAAAACACAGACTAGTTCACTAAACTTCACTTAACACTTCCCTTCCTGAAGTACTGAGGGGTTTATTGTTATGCTCTCCAGTCCAGTCAACACAAGTCATGACGAGATCCAATAATTACCTTCTAAAGCTCCCTGAACTGCTGCATGAAAAGCAGCAGTATACAAGATATTAATGCGATTACTGCAGCATTTACTGAGCCAAGAACTACACTGACACTGATTAGAGGAGAAACTGAAGAAGGGAAATAGTGACATCTGCTTATTCCCCACCCACCGTGCACACACACAACCCAAATGATTTTGCTAGCGTGGTAAGTACAATGCAGTGCACTCAGGCTCCAGCAACAGTGGGCCGGCTGAGCAGGACATGAGCTGTTGCTATGGTAACCATTTCTCAGCTCGTTCTCACAGCCCAGGAAAACTGTGTCATTATCCTGTAATTTGGATAGGGAGAGAGAGAGTGAGAGACAAAGAGAGAGAGAGAGAGGAGGATTACAAAGAGAGAATGAGGTAGAAAGGGGAGACAAAGATAGGAAGCAGAGACAAGGAGAAAGAACAGGGACTACAGTTCACACATGCCAGCCATGCATCTAACACACATCATCCAAATTTGCACCTATTTGTGTTCCTCTATCCACCACTTTTCATTTTTTTCTCCCTTTCCCCTCTGTCAGCGGAGCTATAGTTTTCACTCTAATAGGTAAACAACTTCAGTGCCGACAAATAATGCTTGGAAATATCAGGTAAAAGCAGTGCCATGTCAGGTGATAATAGGATATGTCTTTTTTTTTCCTCGTCCCTACCATCTCCTGTGAAAATTGTTTCCCACAAGCTATTATGTTGGGGAAAAAAGATCAATCCCTGCATCATTGTATTCATTTTAACACACCAACAGCTATATGCCAATCTAATGACAACCAGTGCAGGGTTGTTATTGAATAAATACCTTGGCCACAAAAATAACTGCACAGTGGGATAACAATCCCCTTGTGTATGTAACTCTTACTTTATAAATACACTAAGAAAAGCAACCGGCTTGTCTTTATACTGTATGTTCATGACTGCATCTGCGTGTATACAGTATGTGTTGTTTTTTTTGTTGCTCAGTGTGTTTGTGCAACGTGAGGTCCACATCAGAGGAGTTGTTACATTGTGAGCTAATTACAATTGCCGTGTAAATAGAGGCACCCTGCTGATATGGGCTGTACGCCACATGATTTCCCTTGGTAGAGCAGAGCCTGCTTGCACTGCCACGCTGTGTGTGTGTGTGTGTGTGAGTGTGTGTGCGTGCGTGCGTGCGTGCGTGCGCGCGTGCGTGTGCATGTGTGTGTTAGTGAGTGAGTGACCATGATGTAAGTGTATGTGTGTGCTAAGGGAGGGTATGTTTTGTAACCTGTAAGGTGTACTTTATTGAGCTACAAACTAAAAGAGTGTGTCTGTGTCGAGGAGGCAGAGTAGCCACTCCAAATGAAAGACTGCCCTCTCCCTCTCTGTCCTCCTGACGCAGCTCTCCAGAGAGACCTGTTCATATTACTGTGGCTCGCTGTCTGCTGGTCAGAGAAACACAAACAGCACAAAACAAAGCCTTCGATAAGAATGTGAAGAAGAAGACCTTGTGTCGCCCTTATTTATTCTCCTTTCTCCACTGATGGCTTTTTTTGTACCAATATAGAAGAGGGAAAGTCATTTGACAACCCACTGGAAAAATATGAGATGGAAGAAAAGGGTTTTAGAATATGTTAGAATCTAAAGCAACAAAGACATTCCACATTTAATTGAGCACTGCACTTTGTACAATTTAATTTGAGGAACTTACTTTAGTTTTTTATTTAATGCTGCTTTAGCGCCTGCACACCCACACAGGTGTTTTCAACCTCATTAGACCTCTGGTCAGGTTAAATCTATGCAAAACTCTTCTATATTTTACAAAAAAAGCAAAGATTAGAGAATATTCCAAAGAATGATCCCATTGAACACAATTTATGTTGCAGAATTGTATTTGTTTCTTTGCTTTCCTACCCCAGTACCACACATCATGTTTATATAATGGTATACAAAGTTTTATCCATAGTTATTGATTCTCACTCATTTTTTTATTCATTTTGATCATTATTTTTCTGTCTGTGTAGGAACACTTGTTTTAGTTACGCTAAACATGACTTGATTAATCATCTCATGACCCTTCATTTGTATCCTGTGACCATTTGGAGGGGCCTGGACCACTGGACTTAACTACCTAACTGTATATAAAGTAGTTACAACATACTTCACGTCAACCAGCTACAACATTAGTTTTCTGTACAGTGAACCCTCGTTTATCACGGGCGTTACGTTCTAAGAAGAACCCGTGATAGGGGAAATCCGTGAACTAGTAACCTTCATTTTTTTACAATTATTATACGATGAAATACTCCATAATACATTGAAACCAAAGAACAAAACCTTTTCACAGGCCCAAGCAATTGTTTAACAAATAAAAGTACTGTAAAAACGTTTTTTTTTTACAAATAACTACTGTACTGTAAAATAATAATATTAATCATCGATACGAACTGAAAGCTTCAAATGTCGGAGATCAGCACCGCCCCCCGCCCCACCGCGACCAGAGTCATTGGATTAGAACTGGAGAAAATGAAAAATCCAAAGTACAGTAGGAAAACTAGTGACTCCCGTGTATTTCACTGCTCTTCTGACTGAGCCGCTGCATCCTGACTCCGCTCTGTAGCGGGTTTTTTCTTCTAAAGCCGGGGTGCAGGTGTGTTTTTTTGAGAGAAGAACATATTTATCGGTAGTAGTTGTTGTCGCTCTTTTTTCTTCTGGGCAAAAATCTGTGAAGCAGTGAGACCGTGAAAGGTGAACCGCAATAGAGCGAGGGTTCACTGTATACGCTTTGGTACATCCGTATCAACAATCTCATAATGCCATTAAGGTGTTGGTACTTTAAAATAAGCACAGGATCTGAGAACATCTTCCACCACTGTTTAGACTATACATTGTCACCATTGTTGTGAGGTATAGGTTTCTCTTAGAAATGGAGAAACCAACTCCAAACTATAGTAATTGCAGTTTGTACAGTCTCACTTGAAAACACCATAACAGGCTGACTGTGGGTTTACAAATGGTAAGAGTGCAATCACAAATAATCAGAGCTTCTCTTGTTTTGTGCCCACAGCACCCAACACTGCACCCTATGGGAGCACAGGAAGTGCGCACGTCCCGCTGGCCTGCCGATACCTGGTCCTGGCTCTCTCCTCCTTCATCAGCGTGTACTAGCAGAGGCCAAGCCAGACACAATGACTGTCGAGAGCATTTATGAATCATTTTTGACATTGCTAAAGGCTGGAATCCAATGTGGTACAGTTTGTTGAAAAGCCGTGATGGGGAAAATAATCAGAGTTACTTTGTGTGAGGAAATTTTCTTTTCTTTTTTTTCTTTTCTTTTTGGGGAAATCTCTGTCATGTAAATACTATGATGTTTTTTATTATTATTATTATTATTATTATTATCATTAGTATTATTTTCTCTTTTCCGATTGATTGACCACCTTCTTGCTCCCCCCCACCCTACCTCCAATCATATCAAGAACCTAAACATCCCAAATGAGTTACTTTCATGCCTCTTCTTCTTCTCTTTGAGGCGATGGCGCAAAATGGCCATTTTTTTACATGGCTAAATTGGCCATGACTGGAATGGCTAAGCCATTGTGCCAAGTCTCTCAGTACACATAATTACCATACCAATGTTGTATTGAATGTATTATGGGTTGTTGAACAAAGGAAAGACATTTCAATTCCTAACAATACAAATTCTGATTGAGTGTGCGCAAAAATACAGAAAAAAATACAGACAAAAAAAATCAAAAGATCAAAAAAGGCGGGGCTTTTTCAGGACATGTATTGTCATGATGACTCAATAGATGGATGGACAGTGTTAAAGGTGTGCTTTGTTGTATTCTGAAATGGGTCCTTCAGTTACTATGCCTGACAGATTTGATCAGGCAGCCGTCAAAGTAGCAAAGTATACTGTATTGTATCTTGATATTTTAACATAGTGTAGGCTTTTGTTTTAAAGTGGGACCAGCTTTTCTCATTCCACCAAGAACATTAACACAGTTCATGACTTTGTACAGTATGAAGGGAGGAACATCGCTGCCCTATGTTTACATTTTTTTGACAATTTAAACACTACAGTATATACTCCATACTTTTTTGAATCTGCATACAGAATGTGAATGTCACAACCAGTTGTTGCAGTTGAGAAGAAAAATCAGAGCCCAATTTCAACTGTTGTGAGCTTTTCTTCTAAAGATGCAGTTCTTTGAAACATGCCACCTCCAGTGGGCGTCTGAGCAGAGCGTTGTGTACCTACTGATCATCGACTGGCTGAAAACCCACAGCTGCACACTGTAAGTTGCTTGACATTTCTGGCTTCAACATTTCTCTGGAAAAGCAACATTCTTCAGCAAGGTATTTTATTCCTCTGTTTTTCGTTACAGATCATTAACAAAAAATAATAGATATAAATATATTACCGTGTCTTCTACAGTAAATATATCTACATTTTTGCAACAATTTACAGATAAAGAACATCCAGAGAGCCAAAGGTCATGTATCCTAAGATTTCTGGCGAATACACCAATATACATCATCATCCAAAAAAAAGTACAACAGAGAAACCGGCTCTGCCTCAATATGACTCCTTCTCATGCTAATTATGAGAAACAGAACACAAACTAAAGCTTATGAACATCCTCATCACTACAAACATGGCCTAAGGTGCTAACAGCTCCTCCAAGATAAGAGTCCATTTTATTCAAACAGCTGATCAGTGTCCACAGGGCCAGTGAATGTCCAGCAGAGAATCAATTAAACCATGAGGTCGTTTAATAGAAGAAGATGTGGCTTTTTAGTTCACTGAAATCAACCATATCAAGGCTCAAAAACAATGTAATCGTAAGCTTTTACTTTTAACAAGACAGTCATGGCATATTCATCCTCAAGTATCTTCAATTCATGGTGTAAACAGAGATACTGTACTGTAATGCCTTAATAGTACCATAGACATTAAATGAACCTCCTTTAGAAGGACACTTCCAGAAACTCTCATTAAGATACAACTCATTTGTTTGACACATTACTCCTTAGTGAATGTTCATAAACCAGTAGCTGACTTATCTTCCTAATTCGGCATTATATTCAGTGCAAACTAAACTTCTCAACTTCTCATGCAGGTATTTTCAAATAAGCCAGTTGCATCTGATAGAAATGCAGTATTTGTCGTACAGGTTGACATGTTTGCAGGTCTTGTTTGGATTTGGAGTTTGTTATTTTTTGCCTTGCGATCGAGGGACTAACAGTTCACGCAGTATTTTCAGCTGAACTTGTAACAGCAAACCTATAGAGAAATAGCCATCACAGTTAAAAGACTTAAAGCACAAACACTCTTATTACTTTTTCTGTTTCGTGGTGATTTGTTTTAAAGGTCTGCTAAACATTTTTTTTATTTTATTGTTTGTACTGAAATTGTAATCAGCTTGTTTTACAAATTATGAAAATACTGCACCATATGATCTTGTTTAAATGTTAAGGTATAATGAAAATGGGTCAGAACTATATTTATTCTCTTCCTTTATGAAAACAATGTATAAAAATTACATTTGAAACATGTAAAACTGGATATGTGACATTTATTTGAATGAGGCACAGTATGGCATAGTTTATAATGTTGTCGGGTTGATTTAGATGCCATAACTGATGTTGATTTTTTGTCGGACGAGTACATTAAAAAAGAACAATGTTTGCAATTAAATTACCTACTTTTTGAAACAGAGAGGGTGTGAACCAATATAACAGTATTATAGAACAGAATCAATGTGTGTATATTTGGAGAAAATAGGATACCTTTTGATCTTTAGAGCCAGTGTGTAGTCATAGTTTTCACACACTTGCGTGTTTGACAATGTGCAGAGAGTATGGTTGTGCTGCATGTCAAAGTTAACCTGTGTTTTTGAGGTGGCCATTTTACAGATATTCATACTTTTTATGAAGAACCTGTTTTTTCCAAAAAAACATTTGGTTCTTAAACCTGGTCTAAAAATGCATACCACCTATGGACCAGCCAGCTATGTTTGTTTGTGATTTATTTGAATCAACTTTTGCTGATAAACTAAAACAACTGCTATTCAGAGACATAATGATTATTGTGGCACTTTGGTGATGGCCTGAAGTTATGTTGGCTGCTTGTCTAAGCAGTCAAAACCATGCTAGTGTTCATACATATGAAATGTACTGGATGTTGATTCTTTTTTTAATAATAGTATTAACAAGTCCCTTTTATCGAATCCCTATTATTTGCAATAAAAGTCTTCATGTTCCAATATAAACCCACATCTGAGTTAATGAGCACTCAAAGTGGTTGTCGTTATCACTGGGACAGGGTTTCAACCATAGCACGCCGTTGCAACGGTGTCCTCCCTAAAATATAAACCGTCTCGACACTACTTTCTCCCTGCGTTGTTTTGTTGTCTCCCTTAAAATCCAGGGCAGAATCAATGCTGTTACCAGGGTTGCAATTTGTAGATAAGCTGTATCAACATTTTACTTTGTGATGTAATTCAACTACGAAATGAATTGTTGGCTGTTAGCGAGTAGACATGTAGTGTTCTGCCAAATATGGTCAATACATAATCTTACTTTTTGCCAACTGTACACATCAAACTCCAGCCCAATACGTATCTATACTAAATATGTGATTTATCAGATTTTTGTCACTATTACCAAAAGTAGACCACTACACAGTAGTCAGCACTTAATTTATTTCCACTTTTAATGACGTTGAAAAAAAGTTACAAAAGTCCCAGTGTGGCTACATATCACAACTGAATGTGAGCTACATTCAGTTTGTCTGGTTTGTAGATACAGATGAAAGTTCCTTGAAGTTGACTTCAAGCAAACTACTGCTTTGCCAGTGGCACAGTTGAACCCTGGTGAAACAACACTGCTGGGACTGTTCCCCAGGCTTGAGAGGCGTGAGGGAACTATCAGTCTGTTTGTACAGTGTAGCCTGAATTATTGAGTCACCTTAATTTTGCCGTATCATGCATATTTGATCCTCTCCCCTCTGCCCTTAAACACAACATAAATCCTCCTGAGCCCAGATGGCCAGAAGCCACAGGACATTGGATTAACCAACGTGTACAGTGCATCCACATCATTGACTGGAGTGTGTCGCACAGTATATATAATCTGGAGATATTTACAAATGTATATCACTGCATATTCAGTCCCATCATGCATCATGGGCAGATTATACCTTTTTTTCGCAACAGCACAAGGCTTTCAAGTGTCCTTTGACCCAAATTCACTCTTGACTTCAAAAACCCACGGTTGTGAGACCTACCTCTTAAAAGTTCAGTTGAAAAACTTGTGTTTATGTACGAGCTAAAAAGAGGCCACACCACCCACCTGCAGAGATTACTGCTACATCTAGTGCGCCCAGCTGACAGCAGAGGGGGAAAAAAAATCTCTCCACTTTTAAATTTAAGATAAGAGGATTTTAAATATTGACGCAAGTGCACATTATTACGGCCCTGCAATCCCCAACCTGAATTTTTAAATTTGCCATTTCAAAGCATCCTCAGCCCCATTGCATCATAATCATATTGTTCTTTTTGCATTTGTTATTACAAGTTTATTCTTGCTTTGTTTACTTAAGTTTTTAACCGCTGAGTCTTAGAGGGGGTTAGCACTGTACTAAATGTGCCTTTAAAGTACTTTCCCAATCATAACGGACCCACATTTAGATCATCAATGCTTCTGTATGCAGTCTTAGCTGATGGCTCACTTACAGGGGAACTATTCGTTAGCATTTTTAGCTTTATACTTGTATTTTGTGTTTGTACTGGGAAATGTTTACATGCTTTAATGTTCAACAAAACACTTTATCCTTCTCATACTGCCTATGGCTGCTGTAACTATTCACCGTATTTATGAGACGCTCTGCTGGAGCACCTGTCTTCCTCTTTAAGCCCCTGTTCCAACAAAGCCCAATCTGCTCTGATTGTTTCCTGGAATCTCAGCTGCGCTCCAGTTTTGTTTCAGTTGGAGTAGCTGGAGCTACTGCAACAGAGTTGTACCATGAAAAATAACATAAAAAAGGCTTTTAAATCAAATACTACACAACCGGCCATGTCCCAGCAGTAATGTGCCCTGAAATTGGGGAGAAGGGACCTTCATTGGTCGCCAAGATTACAGCTAACTGGCCTTAGCATGCGGCTACTTAATAATTAGCAGTATGCTAACATTAGATAGTAATGGAACGAAGCAGAACTTTCTACCGTCAAAAGTCCTAGATAAAGGCTTCTGAACCAAATACTAATGTTTCAGCAGTAATGCAACCCAAATTAGGGGGGGATTTAACAACATTGGCAGCCAAGATGACATATTCTGCTGCTGTTAGCATGTAGCTACTATAGTTAGCAGTGGACACTATTGGAGCATAGCAGCACTTTCTACAGTCAAAAATTAAAAAAAATAAACAAATCCAGGTCTGCCTGGCAGAAGCAGATGACTAATCATAGAAAGCCGGGGAAGGCCTTGGAGTTGCAAAACACTTAGCCTAGAGTAGAGGAAACTGTTGAAACCTGAGCGTTTAGAAAAGTTTGAAATCTGAATGTTTTAGCTCACGGTATTTCTCTAAAGTACGTTCACCTCATTATTTAAAATTGACATTATTAGATATGACTGTATTATTGCAGAAAAGACATTAACAACAACACTAAATATGTCAACATAGAAGCAAACTACAGCATTTATTAACTTCAACAGTTATTCTGACCCATGTAACCCCTAAGTAGCATAGAATACAAATGAATGAAACAAAGTTAAATGTCATCGTAAATAAAATAATTAGAATTAATGCATATTTAAAGTGTTGTCATGTGTATTTAAAAGAAGCAGGGTTCAAATCAACTTCATCCTGGTTATTATCAGGTCAAACTTTCTCCATGTTTGTTTTCACTTCTTTAGTGTGGGCAGGGACGTATTTGAAAGGCATGCTTATTAATCCTTTCTGTGACTGACATACTACTGTACCTGACATTATCTAAAAGACTTTCTGCTGCAGTAAAAAACAAACAAAAAAAAAAACTGCTTGAGTTTAAACAAACAGCAAGAACTATTTTGTGGATAATGTGTGAGTGTCACATAGGAAACATGATGACAAACTCAGAGACTGCTGTGACACTTTGTAACAGCGAGTCGCTGTGTGGAGCTAGAACAGTGACAATAACCTGTCGTATGGAAAATAAAATTTGGCATTGAAACAAGAAACATTGGCACTGAAAAATGTTGAACTGATATGTAAAACACAAACATCAAAAAGTAATATCTCACAATCCTATGATATTATTTCACTTTAACATTTGTTTGCATTATGGGAGGTTTTTTAATGTCAATCTACATTTTTTCCTAATGTCTGTGTCTTTTCAGTGACAGTTTATTTTTTAATGCTGTCAGGATTTTAATAATGTCACTGGTTTTCAGTTTCAACTTTCTGTCAAAAAGGGACAAAGAGGGTGTGTTTTATGGGTAATTTACACAGGCTACTGGCGAGAGACCGCACCCCCGTAGGAATCCTCACAGATGTGTCCTTTAGGACTCCTAAGGCCAGTGTTATTGCTGCTGCACAAGACTTGACTCGCTCATTTGCTTTGTCATGGATGTAAGAGAGCAAGCTTGACATTGAAAAACATCATAATGCACACAAATGTAAAAGTGAAATAATATAATAGGATTGTGAGATTACTTTTTGATGTTTTTGTTTAATATATCAGCTCAACATTTGTCAGTGCCAATATTTCTTGTTTCAATGCCAAATTTTATTTTCAATACCACAGGTTACTGTTACTGTTCTAGCTCCATATCGCTGCACTAACGGGAGCACACACACTGTGTTGCCAATAGAAGCTGATGTATGGAGGTTAACCATTATATTGCAGTTTGCATTTACAGTCTTGCAAGGCAAAAATGAAAAAATACAGACAATGAGTCACTTTGTTTTGCAACTAATACAAATGCTCAACCCATCAGCGTGTGTTTTCAGCACATAAGGCTTTACAGTGTATTGTGATTTGACTACTCAATTGTGGATGTTTGCCATTTTTATACTGCCAGGAATATATGTAAAACAGCATTACCTTGCAGAAACACTAAGGCACCATATACAGTAGGTTAT
Organism: Etheostoma cragini; assembly: GCF_013103735.1. NCBI lineage: Eukaryota > Metazoa > Chordata > Actinopteri > Perciformes > Percidae > Etheostoma > Etheostoma cragini. Next base: position 12,467,863 of record NC_048415.1, on the reverse strand, counting down.
GGAAATGATTAGCGTGGTGTCAAAGTGCTGTTTGGTTTTTAACAAAGGCGTCTGTGGCCGGCATGAACACAGAGGAGAGCGGAGGAGAGCGATTCCTCCTGACCCTGCGGTTAATGAAACCCTTCCTGTGCCTTTATCAGTTTTAACTGGGAGATTGTGTCATACAGCACTGGAGCTGCCGCCTGGCTCCTGCAGTTGCCATCCTACTTCCCTGAGCAGCATACTGAGTTGTCAGTATAAAAACAATCCTCTGTTTCTTGACTGCTAGCATTCAGTTTGGTAGATATGTTTGTTGAAATGCTATCCCTCCTTTCAAACGCAGGCAGAAAGAGGGTGAATAAATGTATTTTTCTATAACCAGTCTCCAGGAAAGTTTGATCCAGCTCTAAATAAAAATAAAGATAGGAACAAATCATTCAGTTTTTTTTAGTTGTTTTTTTTAATAGGTCTTCTTCTTCTCTCGCGCTCACAGATATCAGTTGACACTTAACTAGTGAGCAATCTCTGACTGGTGTGAAACACCTCTGATATTGTGTCAGCTGCCAATATCGGGGGGGGGGGCTCTTTAAAGAAAATGTATACAAAGTATTTATCAACCTGTCCCTCATTATTTACACTGAATTGCAGAATAAGTTGCCAGCCAATGAGTGGAAGGTGGTGGCACAGTGGACATTAACCCACTTAACCTCTAGTTTCTCCAGAAGAGTGTGACTTCTGACACATATAGCAATTGTAAGTCGCTTTGGATTAAAGCGTCAGCTAAATGACATGTAATGTGATGCAGAACCTGAGATAATGCCTGAGTTTTAAAGCAAGCTATCTAAGCTAGGTATCTCCATGACGTCAACGACTTTGAGGGGTTTTCATGTACAGCTTGCGGGCAGGTTTGATGAAGAATTGAACAGGTTTGCCATAGCGAGAATGCCCTCATTTGACTGACAGGAAAAGTAATCTTATTTCATTTGTTTCCATGCCCCAACAGGCAGATTACCCCTTGTTTTATATATACTGAATGGCACAGCAAATCAATTCTTTGTAGCACCAGTTCATCATCTGTCTTCAGTGTTGTTTTTGTTTAAATGGAGTGGCCTCTGGTAGAGTTCAAGGTAATGAAGTGCAGCATTTCTTCTGTTTGTCAACTGTAAATTTATATTTATGCCATTTCTGTTCTTTTTACAAAAGTAGGAATGGATATTATAAGGTTGATGGGAACATCCTAACATTTTCTATATGGACTTTTCTCTCTTTTTTTCCTTTTTTTTTGAAATCTTCAATCTTTCAAATCATCATTCTGAAAAACAATGTGATGAGAAGTGTAGAACGGAAATGTTTACTCAAATGTGTATGAAGGTCCTTTAGCCACCAGGGATGTAGTTGTACATTTATAGGCTCTAGATCACTGGAATGATATATACGGCTTTAAGTGGCATTGATATATCTATATATAATATATATAAATATATATATTGATATTTGTCCAGAAATAAGAAAATTAATGTACTTTAATTACTTTATAGCTTACATTGTGTATAGCACGTATGCAAGTCCATTTTCATCATGTTTGATGTAATTTTGTAGCAGTGGTTTGATACTAATAAATGGCAGTTGATGATGGAGTTCTAGATTGTGTTTGTGTTGAACTGAAGTGACATTAACAACAACACTGCCATGCTTTCATATGTGTTCAAGGGGGAAGGGTTTGACTGAAGAGACTCACTCTGGAGCCACACTGGAATAGGAATATGAATACCATTTATACATTACAGCATGTTACAGATTAAACATATCCAAGTCACCCATTTCATGAACAAATACTTTGTGATTAGAGTTTCTTGTGTATCAACAACTTTTGTTATATATTATTATATTTGTTTTTAATACACATTTAATGGAAAGGTGTCAGTTTTTAATGCATTTTGTTTGTATAGTTCTACTCATTCCCTTGACATTCAAAAGTAATTAAAAAAACATCTATGGACTATGGAAAGCAGTACAGACATCATTCCATTACTTCTTTCATTTACAGCAGGACAACAAAATGAGAAATGCACGGACTGTCTCACAAGAAAAAAGATAGGAATAGTTGTTTATCCGAATGCCTAAAACAACCAATCTTTAGGTTACCTGACACACGGATTTTGACGTTTTTAGCGCCAGGAGCTCACTGTTAGTTTCCTCAGCATGGTTTACTTTTATCCATGACCACAATCTTACCAGAACCTCAACTAAGAAATGTGACAAAACAATCCCAACTCATGGCCAAATAAGGGACAGTGGTGCCTTGAGCTCAATGCTTACATGCTCACAATGCACAATGACAATGATAACATGCTGATGCTAAGCAAGTAATAATGTTCACCATTAATTTAACATGTTAGCATGTTATATTAGCTAATTATCACTAAACACATAGCAGAGGCTGCCGGAAATGTAATTTGTTTTGTAGGTATTTAGTAATGAACAAAAGTATTGAACAAATTAAAATGATAACGCTAGATTCAAAATAATTAATCTTAAACAGAAAAGGAATGTGTGAACCAAATTTAATGATAGTCAATCCAGTAGTTGTGTAAACATTTCCCATTAAAAAACACAAATGTAAAGCTCATGGTGGCGCTGGGGGAACTCAGGGGGATCAACAAAGTCAGTAGGATTCATCCTCTGGTGACCATGATGTGCTGTGCAAGATTTCTTCACTTCTAGAACTCCTTGTTGAATTTAAACTTAAACATCAAAGTTATTTATCAATCCTAACTTAAACTCCCTTAATCAGGACTGTTAAATGGACTTTTTCCAAAGTCTAGATTATCTTAACTTGATCAAGTGTTTTTTTTTTTGCCCAAACCTCAATCTTTCCCTAGCCATAACCAAATCTTGTCTGTGCGCCCAGACGCGACCAAAGCACTGAGCGATTGTTATTGCTAATGTTAGCTCAATACGCCATTCAACTGACAAATTTAGTTCTGTTTGATTGCTAACTTGTAGCCAGCAGTGAACGAACTTTGTTAAGTAGGTCCATTTTTACTGTATTGACATTACAGAAGTTTCTTGTTAGGATCTTCTATGCTAATTGCTGCAAAGTGACACATGCGCAATTCACATTTTCACTCAATAGCCTCTCCTCTCTAAGCTTAGCTCACATGGCGCCATTTTAATGCTACAAAGCCATCACCTGCAGTTAGCATTCCATTGACTGCCATTCATTTTGGCGCCACTTTGACAGTGAATAACTTTACATCTGAATTGTGTCAAGACTCTATTTGTCCGTTGTTTATTTCTAAAGAAACATGACAATGTATGAATGCCTCTATTAACTTGTACCTCAAAAGGGCTCAAAGGGGGTCTTCCCCAGAGCCGGGAAGTAGGCTATATGTGTGACATCTGTGTTTGGAGGCTTGCAAATATTCATGTTAACAGTCTAGCTAGCGTTTGCTAACACTGGGAATGTAGCAGCCAAATGGGGGTTCACAGCTAGCTTAGATTATATCAAACCAAGGTTGCTGAGCTGAAAATTGGAAAATATAAAGTAGCTTGTCCAATTAATGACAAGAATCTGGTAAACGTAACTAATGCAATAACTCTGGTTCACCATGGAATCATGCATGTGTTGCTGCCAAACTTGGAGGCTTGCAAATGTATTCTTAGACTAGCTAGTGTTACACTAACACTAGCAGCTAAAGTGGAGTTTACGCAAGCTTAATGCAAACCGAATGTTGCTGATTTAGATTTTGGTTAAACCCTATGGTATCAATCCCATGCATGACATATCTAAATTTTATTAAGGTAAAATAACAACTGGTAATATAAGGTAGCATGCACAATAAATGACAAGAAGCTAGAAAACATAACATAAAACTCTGGTTAACAATTCAATCATTCATATATTTTGTTTTAACATAAACTGTTCATGATAGCTGTGCTGTCAGACATACAATCTATAGTTACATCTGTTGGGTGACATGGAAGCTGTAATTACAGGTTTTTATTTATTTATATATTTATTTTTTAAGATAATTTGGGTGACATGGAAGCTGTAATTACAGCTTTTTATTTACTTATATATTTATTTTTAAATATACATTTTTGTGGTTTTTTCTTTACTGTGTGGACAGTGACAGTGACAGTGAATAGACATGAAAGGGAGAGAGAGATGGGGACGCAACAAAGGGCCGGATTCGCGCCCAGGCCAGCTGTAATTACAGGGTTACACATATGTAATTTCCACAGCAGCACAACCTTCCTGCATAATAGTTGTCTTATCTGATGGCATTACTAGGCTGATTTAAACATTGAATTTAGGCTGCTAAATTTAACAGAGAGTTCATTTCATACAGGTGTGAGGATGGTGGATCAGTAAAGACAGGGGAAGGCAACAGGTAGGTCTAACATTAGGTGGAAGTGTAGGGCGAGCCACTTGATACCAACAAATTCCTTTCTTAATATTGTTAATATGGAAAAACTGAAATGGAAAATATATTATATAATGTTTGTTTGACAGTATATTGGAGAAGTGCATTTCATGCCTCTTAAAAATGTTTCTACTACTTTGTTTCAGCAGTTTAAAGTGGTTTGTTTATCTTTGTAACCATAGTAACATATTCCCAGTGCATGTAGGGAAACAGGAAGTAAAATTGCCATGCGGTAATCAGCTACAGGAATGAGCTCTACTAGTTGGCTGTTTCTGAGTGGATTGTTTTTCTTTCTCCCTTTTTGCTAAGGCAACGTCTGTGAGTATTTCTCATCGTGTAACATTAGGTTATTGTTCATTGTTAGTTTTGTAACCATTTTGAGGCAGCTTAGAAGCTAATTAATTTGTGCTAGGCAAAGTTAGCTTATGTTTCTTGCTGCTGTTAGTTTTTACTAGCTTAACTGTGTTATAGGTGTCATATAGGCTACAGTGCCATGCAAGCTAAGCTGTGTTATATACACTGATATTGTGCATTTGGGTTTGATTTATAATATAGACTTCTCATTTTGTTGTGTTGCAGTTTCACAAAATTCCAAGTAAACTTCATGGAAATGAAGCAACTGTGTCCTGGAGTTTCTTGGGAGTGTTTAAGCTGAATGGAAAATAGCCCATTATAGTGCACATCTACAAAGGCGATGGCATCAAAACGAGACCAGTAACGACATCAGGTAGGAGTTCTATTAGACCACACAAAACTAAATGTCCAGTTCAAGCTCCAAGTCCTCCTTGTTTTCATTTTATTTTGCATTGTAACGTTAGTGTTGTTTATAGTTATAGTTTATATGTTGTTGTTTATTATGAAGTCTGATTACTTCTAATGCCAAATCGAAATAATTTAACATGTTTTGGTATATGCTATAACGTTAATCTTGCCATTGCAAATGAAAAATGCATTTCAATGCCTGGCGCATGTGGAAATATAACAATTAGCCTATGTTTTGACAGCGGTGACGTAGTAAACAAATCAAAACGCAAATTTAAACATCTGCAACACATATGCTGGAATGCTATCAATGATGATTTATTTATTGTAATAAAAATAAAGAACATTTATATATATATGTACAGTATATATGCCATATAATTATTTATAATTATCGTAGGCCTACAGTGGCTGATATACTTTAAAATAAACCCTTATTATTTAAACCCCATACATGATGTTGTACGGCAAACTTATTTATTTATTTCAATTTTTGTTGCTCCAAAATTGTTTCCGCACACCCCTTTGACACTGGGTAGTTGTGCTCCTGTCCTCATTAATCGACTGGAGTTTAAAATGCCACCACCAAGGAAGCCCAAGGCAACAGATATCTGGCCTAAATAGTGGCAGAATTTCCGTCGGCAACAGAGCAGTCCGGGAAGTGGAACGTCAAGGATTAAGGCTGAGTCTCATTTCTCTATCTTACCCCTACCTCTTACCCCTTCCCCTAGGTTTTGCACGTTCACCCAAGACTAAGGGCTGTCCCAACACTAATTTTGATCTACGGCTAGGGGTAACACGAAGGGGTGACAAAGGGGTGTACGGGGCTTGTAACTGAGTGAGGACGCGAGTTGACTTGTAAACAAGGGGTAGCCATATATATTGCACAACAAGCAACAATGGATGCCACATCGACAAGAGAGACATGTAAATGTAAGTATTTTCGGCTTAAATAATTGATATAAAAATTACGACAGTCTTGTTTTGTGCTCCATACAGTCCTGTACGTATATACTTGCAACCATGTTCTTAATGGAAACCTTTCTTAAATCGCTAGCTTGCTGTGCTAACGCTAACCGCTAACCATTACATAGCTGATTTCTCTGCCTTGAATGGACTCCATACATGTCTACAGTTTTAACCATTAGCAGAGAATTTTGTTCAATATCAGTGCCCAACACTACTTGCTTTGAAAACAACAATACGTGCTTTATGTATACCGTCCTGTATCACACAGGGAAACAGGAGGACACACAGCAGCTGATCCACTTACCGGCTGAAAACGAGCAGAAGCTTTTAAATCATGTGTTGATGTTGTACCAATTCATTATTTAATTGGTACAGTATTAATGTAATCATTTGTAATTAATTTCTTTTCATGCACTTGTATATTGTTGTTGGTTATGATATGGCACACTGATGAAAGAAATGTGAGGGAAAGGTTACTGGCCAACAGGCATCAGACTGGTCTGGAACATCCGAACAGCTGTAGTTGATATTTGTTTGTTTGTGGTCTTGTGTGTCTTTTTTAGTTGTACACATTTGATTGCCATTTTATGTGTGTGACATGTAAGTTATGGTTCTAAAAGTTGATAATGGTTCTGTAATATAATATATGTTATGTAATGTTTTGCCTGTTATGTTTAATTTATTGGACATTAAAGACAGATTTTTGTTAACAAAATGTTTTTCTGAACATCAACGACATTCAAAAGAGTGATAACTGAAACAAATATACAACACACCATGCGATGTGTATACACATGTGTATTGAAAACAGACCTAAGTACCACACAGATAAGAACATCTGCACCACCACCACCAAAGTGAACATAAAATAACTATAAAATATATAAATGCATATGACACTGTTGTCAAAACCACGCAATAAACATATAGACACACTTGCAGATGGCATCTTTGAAGTTTGTGATCAATTCTGTTTGGTGATGTAACCAAGTGGTGTCCCATTTCATAGGGGTATGTTTTCACCCCTAGCCCTTGCCACTTGGTTTCAAGGGCTAAGGCCTATGGGTGAGGTGTGAGGGGAAGGGGTAAGATAGAGAGGTGGGATTCAGCCATAGACTAGTTTGGAGGGTATGTTGGAAAATCAGCTTCAATATTCCCACTGATCAATGGTTTAAGAAACTTCTAGTCATGAAAGTCTGTAGTTTTTGGGCTGTCCTGGATGCATTGTTCCACCCTGACAGCCCTTTTTCCAGTCCCTGTAACAGATAGTCACAATGGCAATAGGGAGTGTGATATGAGGACAAATGGTCAAATCCAGTGGCTGAATTATTGACTTATACCAAAATGTGAGAACAGAATACCTCTGGGTTGAGAGTTGAGTGGAAACTGCTCTACACTCTAATTGCCCCCCAACGACAGTACGTTTTTCTTGGCAGCCCTGTGTTGAGTTTTACAGAGCACTGATGAACAATACAACACACTTTAGGTGTTTTGTTAATTATTTAATTAATAGTTAAAGCTCACTGGGATTGTCAAGATCATGCACCGCACAACATGAAGCTGCGTAAAATCAGGAGACTTAAACAACAGGTCTGGTCACATTTCTAAATTGCAGTGTTCTTGCAATAAGAAACATTTTTTTTCTCTTACGTGATGGTCTACCCTCTCACCTGAAAAGAGAGCTGAGGCAATTGCAGACTTTGTGGCTCTGGAGAGAATATGCAAATGTGAGGAGATGGAGTTTATGATCCAGAACTACTTTGCTCTGAGATGGAACATAAGTGACGGCAGCTGAAGTCAGGAAGAAATAATTCGCAAAGTGTTTGTGAAATAAAAGAATAATGAGACCTGTGTCTCAGGCATATCCCTGCTCTAACAAGGCAATTAGGACGATTGGGACAAGCTGGATGGCCATTTGGACGTTATGCCCTCAGATTTTGACAAAGCAGCTTGTAAGAATAAAAATGTGTTGCTTTGCATTTATTTCAAGTATTTTTTCATCTTGTAAAGAGATTTAAATAGGTACTATAACAATCCTGACTTCTAGAAATGACTGCCCAGATTAGGGATTTTATCACATAAAGAGTAAACATTGCTAATGAACAATAATAATCGATCCAAATTCTCCTCCTGTGTGGCCTTCTGTTATCAAACTCAACTCGATCAGCAGAATCCCTCTCTGTCTTCAACAATTGATTGAACAATAAAGATTTTTTAGAATTCCAGTGACAATGACATCCACATTTGTCAAAGGGCCATCACCATTGTGTTGGAGAGGCTGTGATCACAAACATACATTTTGTCTAAAACTAGCAAAGTACTGGGAAGGCAAACATCCTGAGATCAAAACCAGTTTAAACACTGATGTGCTACTTTATGCTAAAGGACTTACTAGCTGCTGTTTGTTGTTGTTAATTGTTTAATTATAGCTATAGTGCATAGATTCTGTCTCCCCCATGAGGAATTCTAAGTAATGACAACAAAATGATCAGCACGTCCACATGGTACAATCCTTCCGTAATCAAGCATGTGCCCCCATCCCTCCTCCACGCAGTTGCTAGAAGTATCTTTCATTATTACAGCACGACTATGGTAACGAGTAGTATGAAAAGCCGAATTTGCGGAGGGAGGTTGGTTGGGGTGGTGGATGGGTCAAACAAATCGGGACCTTCACCCCGGAGACCAGGGATCGTGTCCCGCGTCACGTGTGACAATTGATTTCCTCGTTGTTCTTTTCCTGAACACAGCCGTCCTGTTATTGTTGAGAGTCCCACAGAGACCGCCGCCGCCTCCCGCGTGTGCTGTTTAATTTCCCCGTTGTTGCATCCCACAGAGACCGCCGCCGTCCTCCATTTGCATTAACATGCATGTACAATATGTGTGCATATCTCCATCTGCATAAGTATTTTGGATGCCTCTGCCATTATCTTAAGAGGGTTCACAACAGTACACATGTATTTTATCAGGACGGGTTTATGTTTGTTTACATGCATGTCTTAAAGAGTCAGATCTTCACCCACACCGCACTTTGTCGCCTCCTATTTCAAGACCCCAACATGTTTGTGTACATCAGTACATTTTGCATTTTTCTACATTTCAATACATCTTGAGAAAATGAGATGAGTTTGCAACTATTCTGCAGCCATGCTCTCGAAAAGTAACCATACCTAAGCGTAGACACATTACGCCGCTCTAACCCTACAATAATAACGCAATCAGTACACATATTTACCGTTTCATTGAGGTGCAGTAAAATTCAAACACACAGAGTCGGGGTGTCTTACATAACCATAAAAGTAAGCCTGGCGGGTGCTGTCATCAAAAGTGTGCCTGCAGCCACCTTTTTGAGATGAAAAACAAATGAAACACTTTGAGGCCGAGCTGATTTCCCCTCCCGTTCTGCAACTCCATCTGTCACTCCCAGCGACTTATTCTGAGCAAGAGTGCTTTCCTGCATAACCTCCATCACAGCACGCAAGATGAACGAGGTGGGTCTGGTCTCTGTCCTCTGTCTTCTCTGTGACAATGCAGCATGGGCACCAAAGCACAGAGAACACCTGCAAACTGAGAGTAATGAGGCAGTAGGCTGTACGGCCGCCCATCCTCCCTGCACTAATCAATTCAGCTGGCCATTAAAGGGTATTGTCTGTATTTTTCAATCTGGACCCTATTTTTCCATGCATTTGTGTGCAACTGACTCAACTGAACAAAAATCTTTGTTGGTCCAGCATCGAGCAATACCGCTGTAACCGGCAGTCGTGAACCAAGTAGCAATGCAAGCCTACATGGGAAATGTGCTACATCAATGTATGTCCACCGAAAAGTGCTGCTTTTGCAGCACTTGTGATTGTCTGATTACAGAATGGAAAGTTGCCGTTATCCTGTCACGCTTTTGTGTGTAACTTACTAATGCCAGGTCAAAGGTTCATGGGAGAAAAATATATGTTCTGACTGGTTTCTGTCCTGGTTAAAGTGTGTTTTAAAAATGTTCTGTTAATGTTTTGGGTGCGCATTTATGTTATCTGGTTTTTAGTTTTGTATGGTTGATTTAGTGTTCATGTTTAGCTAAATTTAATGTTGCACCATAACCGAGACCCGGGTGGGGACTGATGGGGTGTGGGCAGTGAGATAAGTGCTATTAGTTCTCACTATTAGAATGAACCTGCTGTGAACAGTTACAGTATAAGTGAACAGTAGAGTATGAGAGATTTTCTAACTGGATTCAAGTTGTGACAGTGTGGCATGAAAGAGAACCCAGATGCACAGTAGAGGAGCCCTGAACAAGCTTTTAATGACAATAAGCAGAGCAACAAGGTCTAAGCAAAATGATAACACAGGAAACTGGGAAAAACCAAAAGCCGGAGCACAAAGGCCAGAAAACGCACAGGGAAAAAATCCTAAGGGGACAAATGGGTACAGAGGTAAACAAAAACTCACAGGAAAAAAATCATAAGGGTAAAACGGTAGGGAACACAGGGCAGGACGACAGGACAGCAAACCAACAGAAACAAAAGGCTTCCACACGGACAAGACAAAGGGATCTGACAAGGGACAAAGGGAACACAGGTAAAGTACAAGAGGTAACAAGGTAAAAAGGTAACGGGGTAACGAGAAACCACAACACAAATATAAACATTAGGTATGGACAGTAGATATAAGGATTACATGCACCTTTAATAACAGAGGCAGTGTATCGTGACGTGAGCAGACAGGGACTATTTAAACAAACCAAGTAAAGAAATTGATCTTATTTCCACAGATAGAGTATGCCAATCTGCTGGAGCCTTAAACTTAAAGGTCCCATGGCATGAAAATGTCACATTTTTTTAACATTAATATGCATTACCCAAGCCTGCCTATGGTCCCCCAGTGGCTAGAAATGGTAATAGGGAAAACCGAGCCCTGGGTATGGTGCTCTGCCTTTGAGAAAATGAAAGCTCAAATGGGCCGATCTGGAATCTGGAATATGAGGTCTTGAAGGGCAAGGTTAAAGGTTACCTCCCCTTTCTCTGCTTTGCCCGCCCAGAGAATTTGGCCCACCCATGAGAGAAAAGCATGGCTTTCAAATTAGCATAGTGGCAGTTGGTCAAGGCCACACCCCTCCTCAAAATCTACAGACTCAGAAATAGTACGTCCTAAGGAAAGCTCTTTGTAGGACTGGCTGTAATGGCTGTAATTCTACACAAATGCTGAATTTTGAGAAAGAGACTTCAGATATGGTATTAGGGGACCAGTAAGGTCTATATTAAAGCATCCAAAAAGCACCATGTCATGGGACCTTTAAAAGCTCTTTTGCCAATTGATTTTTAACTCTCAGGACAGAAGTATAGTTGATTAGATCGCCAAACTTCATAGTTAGACGTATAAGGTACAAGACGCTGTTTTAAATAAGGAGGATATATGAAATAGATACATTTAAACGTAAGTTGAATCCAGTGAGTCTGTCTTCTACTACTTAAAAATGGCCAATTAAGTGTGTTATACAGTATATAGTGATGTATGAGATGAGGACATCCAAGGACAAATCTGCAAAGTGTATCATATACTGTGTTAAGTGGAACAATGTCTGAGTTAAATGGATTTTGATATACAACATCACAGTAGTCAATAATTGGAAGTTTAAGTTTAGAGGCAAGTTTTTATGAAAAAATGTATTCCAAAGTTCACTTTCCATAACGCTTGCTCGATGTGTAATGTGAATGATTAGTGGCACATACAGTGGGGTTAGAAAGTTTGGGCACCCCAGGTAAAAATTTGGATTAATGTGCATAAAGAAGCCAAGAAAAGGCATCAAATGACAGAGTAGACATTTGTATAACATGTCACAAAAAGTTAGATTTTATTTCCATCATTTACTCTTTCAAAATAACAGAAAACAAAAAAATGGCGTCTGAGAGAGTTTGGGCACCCTGCAGAGTTTCTAGCATGCACCGCCCCCTTTGGAAAGCTGAGACCTGACAGTGTCATGGATTGATCTCAATCATCGTCTGGAACGACCAGGTGATGTCAATCTTAAGGTTTTAAATGCTCAGACTGACCTAGCCCCAACAATCATCACCATGGGTTCTACTAAGCAGTTGTCTAGAAAACTGAAACTGAAAACTGGATTTGTCTACTGCATGAACTTACCGCTCTGTGTTACTACAACTTGACCTGTTAAGTTTGACCTTTTGTAAAAACTTAGACGGTTTAAGCCAACAGGTTTCCATGCAAATTTCTAGTATAGTTGATTAATTTGTAGTAACAGTGTATCCTCAACTTTAGCCTATCCATATCCAAAGTTAAAGCCTATTAAAGGTGTGTGAAGTCTATTTGGAGATACAATTGAAAATATTTTATATAGCACAAAGCTACGCTGAGAAAGTTGCAGCTTTATACATCCATAAACCCTTGTCTGCTTTCTAAATGTGGTCATCTGTAGTTTATGTAAGACGGTCACAGTTGTATGTTTTTACACTGCAAATCCTACTGGTCTCATTTCCTGTTGAATTAAATTTGAATTGTTTCCAATCACAGCTAACTGTAACTTTCCTTTTTTTGTTTTTAGTCCAAATAAACCATTGCTGGAACCAAAAGCATAAAACATGACTTAAACAAAGACCCTTCAGGTGCATTTAATGGTTCAGGTTGAAATGCAGATGCAGGGCTTACACACTTACTGTGAGATTATTTTTTCCCAAACATGTCAAGCAGTGGTTCTCATCTTAATACAGGAACGATATGCAAAAAGATGTTTTCCTTTCGATTGAAACGTCCATCTTCTCTCTATTCCACCCTTTCAATCTCGTAGTGTCTTTTTTGCATTTCCATTCTCCTGCCAGCCTCCAAGACAGAAGCCAGAAATGCACTGGATAAAGACACTCTGTCACACGGTGCATATCCCCCCAAAAAAATAATCATGCCACCGTGTCATTACCCAACCTCGACTCTCACGGAGAAAGCACATCCAAAGAGCATTTTTTAGGAGCTCCCTCCCAAGCACTAGTAAGCATGGCTAATGGAAATTTAATCAGCAGCAAGAGAGGACAGCAGGCATAATGCAACAGATGATAAATAGAAGAAAGATGCAAATGTATTTATTTTAGACAGGCCGGGCTGACAAGCCTTATAATGCCTCCTCATGCAGTTTCCCCCTGAAGCTTCCTTTTGATGGCTCCGAAGTGGTATGCACCATATTTCACAGCCTATCATTTATGGAATAAATTGTGTTATTCATAGAAATGTTTTCATTTTTTTCTGAATGTATCTTGTCACTGGTGTTCGAGCACCGTGGCAGAAGGCCTAAATTAATAAAGAGCAATGTCAATTTCTGCAGTCATTACAAACCAACAGAACTTGAAAATTCCAAGCATGTCCACATGTTTTAAGTCAAAATTGTTCCTTTTGTGCTCTCCTGTAGTATTAACGAAGTTTGTACTTAGAGCCAATAGACCTGACTACTCTACAAGCTGTGCCTCCGACGACATGGATTTACATTATTTTATTTCTTTGAAAATGTTTATGGAATGACATTTTTCTGCAAGGAATCGAGCAACTAAATAATGTGCACATGACGCAGATTCAGTATTTTATCTCAACATAATCCCACTCTTTATCTAAGCAAAAATTGAAAATTGTTTTACAAATCTATCAAGGGACTAAATGCTGTTTTAAGTCCCAAATATCCATTCACAGTTAGCTTCACACCGCATTCCTTGGTTGGTCATGTGTAGAGTTTATTGACATACATTACATACAAAAGTTTTAATTTCAAAATTATTTTATTTACATGTTTGTCACAACTGCAGCACCTAAAATTAAGATTTGACAGAAGAATTGAAAGTAGCAGAATCTTTATTGAAAGTTGAGTTTAAACCTTCCTTACGTTGGAAACAGCAGTTGACAAAATAATCTCACCACGAGTAAGCCTTCCATCATATCTCATGATCCTGATCAGCAGATGGAGTTTGGTACAGAGGCAGTTTGAATGGCGGAGTTTGCAACTAACAAGGAAAATGCATTCAATGCGTATTGCTTAAACATTGCCAACCTATGCAGACATGTCTAGAGCAGGCATTGGTTTCATGAAAATCTGAATTGTCTCCCGACAGTGGTTATCATGTGAACCAACTACTAATTAGTCTAATTACTTGTGATGAGATTGTTGTATTCCTATACTCTAATACAACCCACAGGAGCGTATTCTGTCCTCATATCTCAACCAAAAAACGTAACCGATGCGGTGTTAAACACACCATAGACATTGTGAAGTGGTCGCAATTTGGTAGGCTTCCGCACAAAAACTACCTAGTTACATTTAGAAAAGATTGTGGTTTAAGTTAACCTGGTGGAAGCATAGACCGTTACGGTCTATGGGTGGAAAGCACTTATTGCCAATGGGGGTGTTTTCAGAGCACCCCTGTTTCACAGGTAACAGTCTGTCTTTAGAACACCCCCCTTGTTTTCCCTTTTTTTGGATTAGCCCAACCCACTGGGGATAGATTTAAGAAAGAACTAGAAAGCCTTGTTTTAGTGGTTTGATGAATATTTATTTAATTGTAAGTGTATAATTTACAGTCAGTCCTCCTCAACCATGTCAAAGACATCGCCAGTTTGGCAGCATTTTACAAAAATAGATAACGGAAAACAGTTTGCATATCGCAACTCGACTACAAAGATGGCATATCACCTAAAAACGGTAAGCTAACTTTTCTGCGTTAGGTTGCCCTGTCTGTTTTAAGAAGGCTATATGAACATATCAGAATTGGCATATTTCAAAGTCTAATAATCATTTTATAACTACCGGCGCACCCACCCGCAACTACAGTAGCGTTCCCCAGACCCCGCTGGATGTTAAGCCTTTACCATCCAAACGCAAAAATAATATTACGGAAGGAATTGTCGACTTAATTGCTCAGGATATGAGGCCAATTGCTGTTGTGGAGGGTTGAGGTTTTAAGAATATGTTATATACAGCGCCAGCACGCCAAACTATGGACTAACATTTAAGGGTCCCAAAGAGTTTCAGAGTTAATACAACACAGCGAGGCACTGAGCTTGACCACAGATATGTTTAAATATACAGTATATATTAAAGTAGACGTGCCTTTTGTGTTTAAGAGTAAAAGCTTTAAATTAATAGTCTATTCGTGTTTCGGCCACGGAGCTCAGTTCCGATGTTCAACCGCTAAGTGCGAGGACATGCACAGAACGCTGATGCAGCGCTGTCAGAGCTGACAGACGAGTGGCATTTCAGTGCAAATTAATTAGGTCAAAAACAATTTAATCTACTCCAAATAGCCTACAAGGACAAGTACTGCGGGACAGTACAGTTAATTCATCTAACGTTTTTTTTTCGACCCTCCGCAGAACCACAGCCCCCCCAAAGTTGATTTTTAGTCAAAATTCCATGACTTTAGTCAACCAAGATTTTCTTTGGTTGACTACAGCCCTAGAAGAAAACACAAAGGTTAAATCATCCGTTACGTTGCTTCTGGTCACACACCTGACGCAGAACGTGATAAAAATCCGTTAGTTAAGTTTGTCGAATTACATTTAAAAAAAGCTCAGCAAAAACTCAGTGTTGGGACACTAGCCCTGATCTCCTTGGTAGTGTTGCGTTTGAATATCCAACCCATCACCCCAACTGCATCCCAACAAACTTCCTTCTTAGGTGGAATATTTCACTCTTATACTTTGTCTCTTTACTTGGAGATGTCCTCCCGTAACGATTAAGGGACACCACAAGATGGTGTTGCCACAAATGTATATGTGAGACGTAAATGTAAATATGAGTCGTAATTGCTAATTGCTACTTGAAAATACTCTGAAATGGCTGGAGATCAGACTTTTCACTGATCATTTTTTCTGACCTATTGGATGTAGTCTATTTTTACTGTATTATTTCCCTATGAAAGGGCTTCATTGTGCCCCATGAATTAACATGCTTTCACACTGATCCAGCAGTCCTTCTGTCCTGCAGCCCAGGTGCATCTGTGCCACACAGCATGTCATTAACACTAATGTAGCTGTCAAGGGAGCTGCAGAACTATTGTCTGCACAAGAGTGCAGCTGAGCTTGTTTGCTTGTTATGCCGTCCCTCTATTTAGTTTCTTGTTTCTTGTTGATGGCTTGAATCTTGCTGATACCTTAGCTGTCAGTACAACAGCGCAGAATCCCTGCAGAGGCATCACCAATCCAGTCTTTTTTTGGTCCTCAAAAGCTAGTGGTTGGACTTCGCTGAATAGATTCAGATCTGTCAAATGTCTCCTTAAACTGGCAGCCCATGAAAGGGAGTAATTTGATGAATCCTGGCTCTGCATGCACACAGCATCATATAGTAAAAGCACAGCTAGAGCTTCATACATTTCAAACGTGTTGAATATATAATAACGTTCAGTTTTTTTGTTCACCTTTACAACACTCCCCTCCACAAATACGAGAAAGCTTTCATTTAGCAACAGCTTCCAGCTATGTGCCGCTGCAGATTTCTGGTTTGACATTGATGTATAATCTCCTATAAACACCTAAGAATTAAAAATAATAAAACACCATCCTCTCTCTGGCTCGGAGACATACTGCGTTTTCAGCAAGCATCCAGATTTCTAAATGCATATGTACTAAATGGAATCTACTGAGCGTATTGGTCTGAGAAGAAATGTGACAGAGAAGAAGCTTGCTGCACAACGTCCTGCTGAGATAACACAAGTTTCCCTGTCATGATATCCTTTGTTTTTGTCTTTCATAAAAGCCATGTGGCAAAAACAAAACAACCATATGACTTTAATTCAGACAAGTGGAAGTAAAAATATGAGACAATCCTTCTTATCATTGATCAAACTGACCTGCTCCACACTTTGAAAGCTTTTTGTATAGATTTATCTTGTTAGTGTCCTACTTTAAATTAATCCATTAAGGTTTGCAAAAACATGACTTCAAATGTCAAACAACACGGACCGAGTTCAGCCAACAGGGAAACAATGGTGATAATGATGTCTGTTGGATGATTAAGACGGTTTCAGAGAGTAACTTATGACTTACGACTAACTTGTGACTCAGTGCCATGGTATCTTTGTCTTGATAAGAAAGCCATCCATTTTAATGGCTTTTATTCTCCTTTTGTTAACGAGGCACATCTCTGTACAAGAAAATGGGACCCAAATGAATGGTTAGCTATTAAAGGGGAAATAACAGCTCAAAGTAGCAAAACAAAAGAAGACTTATAAAGGTTTGAGACATGGAGATTTGCATTCTCAGCATGCTGCTTGTATTAAGTATTTATTTATTTTTAACTCTGATTATGCTGCTCTGATACAACAGACCTTTTGTGATAAACAACTCATTTTTGGATTTAATTCTGTTTTGTTGTCCATCTTTCAGGGCAACACACATCTGTCTTGTCCATGTACCAATGGACAAGACAGATGTCTGTCTAGCTTTTAATAGTTATTAGTTGCTTATAATTGTTTCAAAACTGACCGAATATACCAGATCAATCTGGGGGTTGAATGGCCTTCAAAACTCATTTTGGTGAAGAATCTAAAGGAGCAGCACTTTCTAAACAAATCCATTATCTACTTTTATCAACCAAAAAAAACTAGATGGCTCTCTCAACATAGGAGCTGTCCTTGTGACATCCCAAACATTCAGCAAAACTATTTAGAAACTAAAGAATACTTCTCCAGACAGACATTTCACATCCTGTTTTGTACCAACAGTGAACTCTGGTTCCTTTTAACCATGACGGGTTTCCTGATTAACCAAATAGTTTTTGTTTCCTAATCTTAATCAAAACTTAACCATAGAAGAGGATAACCAGAAGTAATTCTTAGTCAAAGTAATTTGGATAATTTTTGAAGACACTGACAAGTGCCCTATTTTGTGATTGTGGTATGGGAACTTGTTGAGCAGACAATGGAAAATATAACTTTAACGTGAGCTACAAG
Source organism: Etheostoma cragini (assembly GCF_013103735.1). Taxonomy (NCBI): domain Eukaryota; kingdom Metazoa; phylum Chordata; class Actinopteri; order Perciformes; family Percidae; genus Etheostoma; species Etheostoma cragini. The sequence continues at coordinate 12,449,799 of NC_048415.1, read as the reverse complement.
GTAATGGAGCCTTTTATACATTTCGTGTTTCTTTTGAAATAAACAATGGACAAATAGAGTATTTAAATGATTCAGATGTAAAGTTATTTGCTGTGAAAGTGGCGCCAAAATGAATGGCAGTCAATGGAATGCTAACGGCATGTGATGGCTTGATAGCGTCAAAATGGCACTACCAAGGGAGCTTTGCTTAGAGAGGAGACGCTTACCCCCTTGGTAGCATGTCAAGACGTACATAAAACGCCATTGGAGCCATATCATAACCCAACAGGAAGTCCGCCATTTTTAATTGAAAGTTCAAAATGAGTGTGATTGTGGCCATTTCCACCTGTTGTACTTTAACAAACTCCTCCGAGAGATTTCTTCCGATCAACTTCAAATTTGTTTTTGGCCATTATAAATATGAAAATGTATTAAAACAAAAAAAATTGTCATAGGACATGGCCATTTTGTGCGTTTTCCCATCAAAACAGGAAGTGGATGTAACTTGAGTGTACATTGTCCAATTGGCTCAAAACCTTTCACGATTCATCAGTGTCCGACCTTGACAACATATACACGCCAATGTTGGCTCAAAGTCATAATGCCCCCTAGTGGCAACAGGAAGTAGGCCTAAAGGTCAAGGTGCTATACTTTAACAAACTCCTCCTAGTGATTTCATCAGATCAACTGTGGCAATGTACATTGTTTCATCTGCTTGAAATTTCCCAATATCAACAATTGTCCAGGCCTGAGGACATCTACAGGCCAATATTGACTTTTAGTTATAGTGTCACCCTTTGGCAACAGGAAAGCAGCCTTATATGACAAACATCATCCGATTTACGAGAAACTTATGATGTATGGTCTACATGTGATACTGAGCCGCCACACATACTTCAACCTTGCCACTTACTCAGGCCACTTCCCCTTTCATAAGATTTGAACCGTTTAATTTAATTTAACACCTCTTGTGTGAGGTGTCATTGAACTCAGCAGAGAATTCCTTCTTCATTAGTGATAGTTTTGCCAGCTACCCTATTCTTATTCTACACCCCCTTTCATAACTGGTAGTTCATTTAAGGTATAGTCTTGTGTGAGGTATCATTGAACTCAGCAGGGATTTTCCTTTTCATTGGTAACAATTTTCAGTGTCTGAGTGCTGCACAAATGCATGGTCACAAGGAGCGGTGTGGGCCAGTAACCCCGACACACACCGATTAACGCACGGTCACAAGGAGCGGCATGCGCCAGTAACCCTCGACATGCGGAGATTAACGAGGGCCCGTCTAACACTGCTTGCAGCTTTTATTAATAGTTGTTTTTATTCAAAGTTCCTGCAAGTGTTGCCTTTCATTATGAAACTCAGTGTTTCTAAAACGCACAGAATGATCTCGCTTGATTGCTTTCCTCAGAGTGCTAACTGGCATTTTGTGGGCAGCCTCTGATTGTGTGGAAATGTGCGGAGCTGGTGGGCTGAAAGGTTCCATGCTACCAACAGAACAATCCCAAATGGGGATAGTGTGTCCTCCCCCTCTATCGTTTCTATCTCAGAACTTGGCCAGCTCTCCCTCAGGAGACTCTTTAACAGAAAAACAAGACGATTAGAGAAGCAACCCGCAATACAAAATGACTCACCATGCAGTTTACCTCCAGACATGAGCTTTCATACCAGCTGTAACTCTCCGTTGTCTCTAACACATGTGTTTGCTCGCTTTGTCACAGAAAGTTACATTTCCAAGTAATTACAGGTTTTTCTCATTGTTGGCTGTTTGAATTAGGGCTATTTTCTCTTGACACTGGCATGTATTTAAAGATAAAGCATCATTTAATTACTTTGTGACTTTCATGTGTCGCCTGCGTGGATATGCTCATGTTTTAACTTCCCACCTGGACAAATGGGCCTGTGTGTAGTGGTAATAGCATTTATGTCTTAAAAAACCAAGAGCTGTTTTCAACAAATGCACCTCGTCTAGTGCAGATTAGGCATGGTAAATTACAAATGAACCCATCCTAGATCTGATCTCTGTTCAGGCAACATGCTGCCAATGTTTTCATGTTTTAATCTATCTTTCTAAGATAAACTGATAACAGTGAGAGACGCCTAAAATTGGAGACGCTAGCATTGAGGTCTATAGCTGCAAAACTCCCCCAAAGTTTGTATCTCCAGCATCACCACATCAAATGTCTTTGTGGAAATGTCCCAGATATGACAAGTGATAATTTATAATGGCAGCTGCAGGGCAGAGGACAGAGTGCTGGAACAGTCTCCAATGACTACATCTGTGTGTGTGTGTGCATCCCTTTATGGCACAGATAAGCAAGAGGAAGTTGGTCTTAGAACTGTCTTGGTACAAGCCATACATCTCATCTCTGCCTGACAGCCTGTTATGAGCTCTCTCCAAACACGTCATTGACAAGTGTCTTAAGCTGCCTGTGTCTCCTTGAACCGAGGATAAATGACAGTGTCGTCTTGAAAGCTTAACAATATAAATGATTTATATCACCCAAAAGTCCTCTGGGTGATTCATGGCTTGCTGCATGTATAACTGTAGCTGGCATTAAATGCACAAACAGCTTAGCTAATGCGGTTAGGCTGGGACACTACTCAGTGTGAGACCATGCGTGTATGTGCCTTCTTGCTTCAGATGACGAACTCTCTCTGGCATTAAGGTGTGTGATGTTTCTGTGGCCAATGGTGATAAACCAACTCATGAAGTGGGCTGTGCATTCACGATCCTGCTGTCAACTTCTATAATACACACACACTACTTGAAAACGGTGTGGTACAAATGTGCATTTGCATACAGAAATTGTTCAGATTGATATTTTCCAGCATTAGGGCAGCGCTGTAAGACACAAACAAAAACTGACAGAGCAACAAATATTATGTCAGTTTAGTCTACTCGTGTGGTTTATTTGCCATGACATGAAAAAAAAACGTTTGTGTTAAGACTAGCTTGCAGAAGTCAGTGCTGTGGTTAAGTGTAGCTGCATATTTAACAAATGTAGTTATTTACAAAAATAGTCACTGCTTCATATTCTGGTGTTAATTTAGAATAAAACACAATTTTAGCATTAACTCAATTAGCCTTCATCCCTTTTCCAGAATGAAAACCAATTTGCTTTTCAATACCCTGAAATCAAGAATTCATAATGTGGTCCTAGGTGCCTAGATATTTCTTAATTACAACATAATTGATGGCTAATCTTTTGTAGCAGACAGGAGAGTTGTTGTTAGTTGTGCATTGGCATGAAAAGGAGGAAGTAAAACTTGACTATGCTTGAGCAGCTGAAGTTATTTTTTCATGAGAACCTGGGATACACGTGTGGTGCTCTGATTTGGGCACACAGCTATCAGCCTGGAAAATCACTCAGAGATTGTGTTTACATGGTAATCGGCATTCATAGTGCACGGGTCATGATCAGGAGAATTAATATAATTACCATTATGCTTATTTTATTATCTGATAAATTGGCTGTCTTGACAAATGCTCCCTGAGGACAGACACGTAAAAATGGCAAAGTGCAGAAAGTCTCAGAGTGAAAGCGGTTCTGCTGGGCTGATCAAATTAAAACTGCTTTGTCAGTCATGCCTAGACGTACACATGGGGGCAAGGACAGTGTGAAATTAAGGTTACAGTATAAATGGAGAAGACCATGGAGAAACTACTTTGTCAGGATTAACTAGTAAAGAGATGTTGCTCATTTGATGTTTAAAGGAATGTAAGGTAAATAGAAACAATAAAATCAAATGTTATGGTTTGGTTTGTTTTTTGTCCTGCTTTCTTTTCCTTCTTCGTGTTCCTTTCCTGGTCTTGTGTTTGTGTCTTGTTCCTCCCCGGTCTTGTGTTCCTCTGACTGTCTGTAGGTTCTGTTTCCTGTTTTATTTGGAAGTCTTGTTTTTGTTTCATCCTGTCTTTAGTTTTTACTTCCTGTGTCTTCTTGCTCTTGTGATTACCTGATGTTTTCCACCTGCTTCCCTGGCCTCTTGTCACCTGCCTCTCGTTACCTTGTACATTTAATGTCTGTGTGTCCCTCGTCTCTTGTCAGATCATTTTGGTTCCTCTCGTTATCCTTTGTGCTTCGTTGTCCTGTCAGGAGTTTCTATGTGTTGTTCCCGTGCCTGTACCTCTTCTTTTTTTTTCGTGAGTTTTTCCATGCCATTGTGCCCTGTTTTTGTGTGGCCTTTGTTGTATCCTGTGTTTTTGTTCGTTTTTGTTAAATAAAACCTCGGACACTCTCTCTTGCCTGCCTGCCCTTCTGTGCTTTTGGGTCCTCATTCCACATCATCGTCACACTTTGTCTGTCTGTCTGTCCTTACTATCCGATCGACTTTACACTTGGCATATTCTTATGTATTGCTGAGGACCCAAGGAAAGTGTGAGCTCTTGAGAGCTACAGTTCACACTGTGTAGTGTATTAAGCAGTTGTGGAGCTGTCGGCGGGCCTGGACGGACCTGGGCCCGCCCACATTGAAAGCTTACCCACTCAATCAGAATTTCAAAGTTAAGTGTGCTGGTGTGCAAAGCGCTGTAACAATCGCCATGGATTGCTGTAGTGGCCAACTGGAACTATATGCATTGTTCGTCTGCTAGTTCATCACTAAATTCACTTCTGAGACTATTTTATTCGAGAAATCAACTATGTAGAACTCAAATATGGGGAGTTTTACAAAAATTGGCAACGAGAGGCGTTTATTTCCCCAATCGTTTGTTTAAATAACTCAACACACATATCTATTATAAGATAAACTGAAACTTGTGGTTTTTCAAAGTTATAATGCTCCACAAGAGATTGGGGGCATGACGTAACAAGCTCGCTGACAGGGCTGACTCACACACCGGCCACAGACTATTCTGACAGGGAAGAAGGATACCCTTCTCCATTTCTCAGTCTTGAAAATAAATTATAACATGTACTGTATATTAGAGCTGTCAGTCTTCCTCAAATACCATTCAAATTTCATTTATGTTTTTTAATACTCAAATAACGTTCAGTAGATAATGCATACTGCAAAACGAAGTAATCTGTGGTATGCAGTAGACCACAGTGTAAAGAGCTTGTGTTTTACTGTCCCACCCAGTGGTGTGGTCTACGTGTTATGCAAGAACAGATGAAGAAAGATGTTTCATTGTACCAAACTCAAACATTTCAGGCATTAGCATTGTAACATTCTGAATGAACGCTTTGTGGAAATAGCCTGGTCACAAACAGCTGTAAGCAAATGATGCCTGTGCTATAGCATTGCTAATGGGACGCAACTATGTCATGGCAAGGTGCAGTCTTGAGTGTGAAGTTGTTTGAATGAGCGGTTCTTGAGAAAGCTGCAAGGACCATTACCGGAAGCCAAGAGATCTGCCCCAACGAACTTGTTTTGAAGGGGCAAAACACTAGTACTATATGATTATGAGAAATAGAGCTTTGGCTTAACATAAAGTGATCAGTCAAAATGCTGTGACAATCATTTCATTGAAATTATGTAAGGAAACAGCTTGGGTCAGGGTTTACTTCTTGCCAAGTAGAGCTTCTCATTATACAAATGGAGGGGTCATGCTTCTTGCACATTGTTAGCTTTTAGTTGAGTTTATTCCAAGAATCAGTGTTTTTAGACATTTCTCCCCACCAAAAAAGGTAATGGGGTTCTCTTATTTACAAGATCTTAATCATATTTCTGTTTTTTCATGCACAGCGCTGAGCCATACTGTATGTGCACCGGAACTGAAAACTAGCATATGGAAAAGTTAGATTAACTTAGGTTTACTCTGGTCCAATTAATATGGGTCATTTGTGATCCCCACTAAGATCAGACCTTCCGTATGGGTATTCCCAAAGCTCAGAGAAAGAGGAGGGACTTTTCTTTTCCTTTATTAAGAAAAGATAAGAATTAGCCTTTATCTGGGCTTACATAAAAAATTAAATACACTTGAAAAATAGAAACTATACAAGAGCAATTGAAAACAAAATTACAAGGCATGAGTGAAAGCTGGCGGCATCCCTCTTTAACGGATTCACCCATTGATCTTGTGAGATCTCCTTTGGACTCCTATGCTTTCAATGACCCACAAAAATTGCACCAGTACATGTAACTAAATTGCCATAGTGGAAGAGTTTGCCTCATCAGGCAGTAGACAATTCAAGCAGTACCATGTCATAAAAGAGAGTCCTCATTTAGTCTTATCAAAGTGCATTTTTATGGTGAGGCTTTTCCTGTCACTTCTATTTTAGAGACCCTAAACCAAAAGCTGTCTCACACCAATTTGTTGTTGCTTTCTAGCACGTTGCACTGGCTGCACCATGTTACAGTCCAACCTCTGTATTTGTTTCAAGCTAAAATTGGTGACAATGATGGTGATTAATGAAAAAACTAATGGTTCGGGTTCCTAAAGAAGTTACAAATAGTTGCCCACAAGAGAGGTCTTTGTCCCTTAGGTCAAAGTCTCTATTGCAAGCTTTTTGACATTGATCTGCTACAAATATATAAATATAAATGTCTATAATAACAATCTATTGTTATATATATATATAATAACCCTCTATTGCCTGGAGTGGACTGAACCTTTGAGTATTATTAATACAGAATCACAAATAAATGATTTAATTATATTAATACAGTGATAACTCTTACTTGTTGACACACATAAACAATATGGTTAATCATTAATTGTTATAAAATGTTCCACTAGTTTACAGATAACTTGGTGTAAAACCAATCATTAAAAAGATGTTAACATATTCACTGAACTAATAGAAAACAGCTGGGCTGATGAAGCAGGAAATTGTGGGATTGGATCAACTATCTATTTACAGATCATTTCACCCTGATAGGAACATTCACAGGACACTGCTTAGAGAAGAACAAGATTTCCTATAAACTCAACATTTACATGTGGAACCAGAACCAGTGCAGACACAGGGTTTCAGTTTGATAGAGTCATAATAAAACCTCTGATGGCTGTGTTATTAAATGGACAGTTATCACTGAGCTTGCTGCTGCTCTCACCATTTCATGCCTTGTGTGATTTTTTTGTTTGTTATTCTGCAGTTTGTGGCATCAGAGGCCCATTAATGATTTCAGGGCGGGTGCGTAAAATAAATGGTGACCTCTTGGCCTCACCTCGGCTCTTCCACAGTGCCTTTAAATAATAAGCAGTTAATCACACTTTACCACTCTCTTTCAAGCTTTCCCGTACTATATTTTAACCCCAGGATGGGCTGACCTGTAGAACCTGGCAGAAAGATGCTGACTGACAGCATTAATCATAGTTTCCCATGATAATTGGTTGAGCTCTGGCCAGTGGAAAACACAGAAGACAATGGTCAATGTTTGTAGGTGTGAGTGAAAACAATAACAGTGCACATGCAAATGTACTAGAAAGTCTGACATTTTGCCCCCCTCATCCTGCACATCTGTCTAGACAAGTTTCCCAGATGTTTTCATGAGAGGCATTAAGGCCAATTACGTCACACTCACAGCATTTCAAAGGGTGAGAGTCCCAAAAATGCTCTTTTGCCCAAGCAATGTGCTCTGTCTTAATATAGGTTGTTGGAGCATCGTCCTTCTCACTTATCTCCTGCGCCGCTATCAAAATATTCACAACACATCTCCATCTTCAGTAACAGATTGCAAACTATATATAAACGTGTAAGTATGAAACACTGTAAAGTGTTTTGCTTATTCCAGGAGGTACCTGGGTGTCCTGGGTGTATATTACTCATGCTTCTCATTGCTTTTTAATTAGAGGAGAAAGAAAAGCTACAAATGATCTCCAGGCCCGTGCTGCCTTTTTAAGCCTCCTCCGTTGGGGTCTCAGACAGTAAATAATCACAAGGTGTTATATATAATAGTTTTCTCTGTGGATGCTAAGTGGAAAGCCAAAACAATGCAGCCTAATGAATGAGGCATGCAGCACAATAGACGTTGGACAGAAATGTATCAGTGCACACACTGCTGTCCATCTTTCTGCTCTACTCATGAATAACACTATCTATTTGTGTCAAACTTTGAAATGATTGAAATGATACATTGTGCACAGAGTACATTCAAAATATATCATTTCAGAACAGAGACACTGCATCTACCTCATTACTAACAGTGTACCCAGTCCCTCTTAATGAATGGAAAACTGGTATCAATGATACGGATATAGCCATGCAACACACACTTTTAAATACTTGGTTTACAGTATACGTGTGGTGTGAAAGGAACACATCCAAACTATGTGAAACAATTTGTGACACCATTCGAATCTACTAGAGAAATTTAAACTTCACATGTCAGTTCATTGTGCCATAGTTGAGTCCTTGGTCACTCTCTTCTCTTCTCTAGTGTAGATTGTAGTTTCTTTCTTGTGGTCTCATGTGAGTATCTGCATGTTCTGTTTCCTGTTTTATTTTGATAGTCTGGTTTTCTGTGCTGTATTGCCTTTAGTTTTACTTCCTGTGTTTTCCCATTCTTGTGATTACCTGATGTCTTCCACCTGTTCGCCAGCCCTTGTGTGACCAGCCTCTAGTTGTCTCATTATCCTCTGTATTTAGTTCTTGTGTTTCTCTTGTCCGTTGTCAGATCCTTTTAGTGTTCTTGTGTGTCAGGTATCATTCGTGCTCCTTGCTCCGTGTTTCTTGTGTCTCTGGATTCCCTTGTTCCCTGTGTCACTGGATTTACTCACCTGCTTCTTAGTCGTTAGGAAATTTCTTTGTTTGGTTGGACTCACTCACCAGCTGCTTACTTGTGTGAAAGACCTTTCATGTTTATCTTGGATTTACTTACCAGCAGCTCACTCTTTTGAAAGAGATTTTTATTTTTTAAACTAAAAAGGGGGTTGTTGGAACATTCTGTTGTGTGCGCAGGTACTCTGCCTTTTATAACCATGAGTTTACATCCACGTCAATGTGTAACAAAACAAACATGCCCCTAACATTAATTATTTGTAAATAATATAATATAAAGCCATCTAACCTTGGCATACTGCTATATGGAAATCCTGGAGCTTTCTTTTGGGTATACTGCATATGCATGCGTATCACGTCAACCACACCACTGGCTGGGACAGTGAAACACAAGCTCTTTACACTGTGGTTGTTTTCGAAATTGCCTACTGCATTATCTACTGAATATTGAGTTTTATTATTTTGAGTTATTTGTCACAACAGAACAGAGGAACATTAAAATGTATTAAAGTTCTGATAAAGAAAATGTATAAGAATACAAACTTAAGATATGAAACTTAAAGTCCCTTTGAACAAAAACATTAACAAAAATGAATAATCAGTGTTGCCAACAAACAATGTAACACCAACACTCATAAATTGGTTGATGTCTGTTTTTAATTTTTAAATACTTATTTATCAGAATCATTTGTTATAAATGAATATACAAATGTTAATAAAATGATTGGCCATTATAAATGCCTATATGTTGGTGGGGCTCTAGTTCTGAGCAAACATGCCATTCAACACAAAATCCTTAGCAACTGTTTTGAGATGGATGTGACCCTGTTGATCAGAACTAGTTGATTTGAATTGTGGCATTTGTGTGCATGTTGAACTGAAGTTCTCGTAAGTTACCTGGGGACTGAGCCAGGTTTAGACTTAAGAACTGATTACGTATTACACACAGAATTTCACTTGTTTAGCCACAATAGGCGCAGGGGTGCTAATCTTAGGGTTTTTTGGTTCTCAATAAGTAAAGTTAAATAGCAATGTTTTATTTCTATTTTTGGTTTAATTAAGACAATTGTATCCAGTCATTAATTATAGCTCTTATTTTAGGTGTTTTAATTCAATTAAAGCCAACAGACCACTGTTTAATGTTCATATTTTCCAAAATAAATGACAGAATGTAATCTTCTGCATTTCTTTTGACCTCCCAAAAATGTGCTGAACCGTAACTCTAAAACCAAATAAATAAATAAACGAATAAACTGTAAAATTGTGCGTATTGGTATACAGCCAACCTTATAGTCCCTCTTTGCTCAAAAATGTTTTTGCTTACTATCAAGCAAAACTCTAAATAACATTCAGCAACAATATTTGGTAATGGACAGATAAGATAAGGAGAAGGTTAAAAAAAAAAAAAATAATAATAAAAAAATAAAAACTGAGAGTGCAGGTCTCTAACAGGAAAGTCAAATGTGCTCCAAACTCATCTACCAACATTACCACACCCTCACTTTCCACTACTTCTTGCTGAACTTAACAGTGGCATTGGACATAAATCATGACTTAGTATGAACATCATTCATAAGAATACTGGGCTATGTTTTCTTGTAGATCTAAAAATTGTTTCTCCTTAAATTATCCAAAGTGTTGCGATAATTGCACTTCTGCACATGATGTCACTTCCATTCCCCTCTTGCATACCATGCCTACTGTATGATTAAAAATGAAGAGAAAAAAAATTGAGAAAGAGAAACCAAGCTAAAAGTTCAGTCACACTATAATAAAAGTCCCATTATGGATACGCACTACTGTAATAGAGGGGGCAGATACCTCTGCAGGCAAGACTGGTGTAATCACGTTATTCACAAAATCACAATTGAGCAACAATAGAATCAGCCACGTGTAGCAGAAGATGTGAGAGAAGTTCAGCTCCTCAATTTTTGAGGACAAAGCAGCCATTTATGCTTTGTTCCGCAGAGGGTGAATCTGACTTAAGCAATGAGACGTTACCTGAATAGAATTATGGGTATTGTAGTGGATACTAAGTTATGCTTAGCAGCACCAATTTAAGGAGACTACTTTGGTGTCCTTTCTTTTCTCAGTTATGTACAGTATATGGGTATTTGTTTTGATTTAAGTAAAACAATGAGTATGGCAGAAGGTTTGAGGGGAAATTATATTTATTTATTATCAGTAGTATTATTACTGGAAGGAAGGAAGCAGTAGGAGGGAATTAATTGTTTCCTTTTTAACAAGCCACTATAGGGGGAGTGGGGGGGACAGGAATGAGAAAGTCAGGTTGTGGAGACAGCTTAGGCTTTTGATCAGCTCATCTCAGTGTGACATGTTGTGGCCAGGGGATGATGTGGGACTGGAGTGACAGGAAGAGATCCATGCATACAGGAAGCGCGAGGAAAGGCTTTGTCACATCTGTTACTTACAGCCCCCCTGTCAAGATATTCACTGGCTGTACACTAGTGCATGAATACATTGAAAATGTAACAATTGTTTGGTATTTATATATTTATTTAATGTGGCAACAGTAAATATGAGCCATACATTATAACTTACAAGAAAACAGCAGTAATGTGATGTTTATAACAATATATGATGGTACAGTATCCAGGCAGACAAATTTAAGGATGTGAAACATGATGTTCATGTGACGTCCTGTGTAATGTATTCATGCAGTGATCATCTGTCGGGCTGAAAAAGAGTCTCCACAGAGTTTGCCTTCTGTTTGCCGCTTGGACATACTGCTGGTCCGATTACACCACCTAACAGCTCCACATACAAACTTTCCTCTGAGTGTGAAAGAAACACCTTTACTGTCACAAACACGTTCATCACAAAAGGCTGGACACACTGTCACTTCAACAAGCAACCACTGAGTCAATTCCCAAGACGTGCCTTCACCTTCTAACCTGACAGCCAATCATGACAACCAACAATGACAATAGTGGTGCTTTGGCAATAAAAGTCATGCAGGGATGCCGTATTTTTGTAGACTGAACCGAAAGTCAGCATCGCTGGTTCCCTGGGCAAAAAGAGCATCGGATTTTACCATTGGATTTTGGATTATTTCAGAAAATAAAGATAATGATATTTACAATTTTTGTTCAGAAAGATGATTTATCACAAATGAGCACCAACATGATGATTTAAGATGGGTAAATGCACTTGCCAGAAGTAAAATGGTAATGTAAAACATAATGCTTCATAACACCTTAGTGTGGTATTTACTGATGAATTTCATCCCGTAGACAATGACCTTATTACAGGCATCCCACCAACCTTTGACTCTGAGACAAAGGAACAGGAAGTGCAAAAATGCTGACTACTCTCTGGGTTTCATGACTCATTCCTGCAGCCTTCTGTAATCCCATACCTTATCAATCTCCATAAGAAAATTCTACAGTACAACTAAGTGCAGGTAGTTGTCAAAAAAAGAACACTGATTCCAAATGATGGTACGTTGAGGAGTTTTTGACCACTAGTGGATGGACACATCCCCATTTTTTGATTTGGGAATTGCATGTTTCTGTCCCCCCCATGAGGAATTCTAAGTAATGATGACAACACCTGATACAAGCCTTGATGATCGCTCACGGCCCCCACTCCTCCTCCAAGCAGTTGCTAGTATCCAAGTAGTACGATGATAAAAAAAATAATGGACTCTTCAGGAGAGGTAATTATCTTTAAAAAAACGAGGCATTACAAAAAATTGATAACTAAAAAAAACTGTAATGTCTGTTTACTAAAATAAAATAAAATAATCAAGTGAATGTCCTTAGTTTTCGTCTTTGTCAATGTCTTTTATAGAGCTAATAACGTTATCTTTCTGAACATGACATTTCCCGTAGACGTGTATAGTTTCTGGCTGGGAACCCAGAAATTCTGACATTTCATGTCAAATCAAACACAACATGTCTGTGCCAAAAGTTGGAAGAAAGCAGCAGAGTCGTATTTGATTATGACTGTTTCAGATAAAAGGGTAACAACTTATTTCAGGGAAAAATCCCACGAATTTTAAAGTACATTTGAGAAGCGCGCACAAGGATGCTAACCTAGCTTACTTTAACAAGTTAAAGGAGAATGCAAAGCGCCCCTCCCCCGAGACAACTGCAGGACAGAGAACACTACAGGCTGCTTTCACTGGCGACCTGATAGCTGCTGGTTAGTAAATATGCAGGAACACCAAAAGAGGCTGGGAACGGGGTTAACATGTGGATTAATACTGGGATATCTACCCAACTGTGTGAGTCGATTGACTTCAAAAAGTTTGCCACTTTACTTGAACCAAAGTTTAAAACCGCTGTTGATGTCCGTCTTCTTGAGTCTGTTGGCTCTTTAGGTTTTTTCCTGGAACACGTCACTGACACATTTTGCACTTACTTTTGTGGACTATACACCATTTATAACTACATGTATGCTACATTTTATGTGCCAATGTTATTGTTGAATGCATTGTGAATACATATTTCTTTTAGTGGAGTTATTATTACCCAAAACTTTTTCTACCATCCGACATGCCTCAAAACAGTCATGACAAAGTGACTAGTCTTTATTAGACCTACAGTACAGGTATAAAGAAAAGTAGTGCTAGTGAGCAAACATGGATGTAAACAATGGATGTTTCAAAATTTCTAATTTAATTTTTTCCCTTGTTCTGTGAGGAAGGAAATTCGACAGATCTGTCAGGCCTCAACTATGTTTCCATTCCATTCCATGTTTCTTGAGGAACACTGGAATGGAAAAATCCAACATTCAAGTGAAAAGCATGTCATTAATATTTTGTTTAAAGTGTCAAATTGTATTAGCTGAAATGGTTCAATCTATTATTTAAAATAGGGTGGATCGTATCTAACAACAATACAATTACGTCTGAGAAAGAAATTTATAAAACCTGTCAGACTATTAAATAGTTTTCTAGTTTCAATCTCTGACAGCCACAGGCCTTTAATTGTTGTAAATGTCAAAAGTCTTGTAATCATTTTTTTCTCCTAAAAGTATGGTAATGAAAAAAGGCAATAAGGAGACACGCCAATTCCTGAATGGTTGATTGAGGCTTTTCACTAAAAATGTGTTGATGATCAAAGACACCAGAGCTAATTTAAAAAAAAAACAAGCACTGATGCAATGTGACTGCGTAGTGGAGATTTGTTAAATCCAGGCATTCCTGGCAATCTATTCCATGACTAGGAACACTCCAATGAATAATGGATAACTCCCTTGAGAGAAAAAGTAAAGAAGTAAACTGACTTACTTTAGAAATTGACCATATCTTCTGTAGAAAAAAGTATATTATATTTCCGTTACTTTTGTCCTAAAACGTGATGTCAAGCTTTAACCAGCAGAGGCTCAAACCTTAACATGCTGTCAGGTGAAACTCGTGAGTATACATATGTATATACTGTATATATAAATAATACTGTGACGGGATAAAAAATCATCCTCTCCCACTGGCCTGGTAATCCTCAGGCGGATAATTAAAAAGTGTGTGCTACAGGAAAGGGAGAAAAAAAATTATTAAAATAAATAAGTGAGGAGAAGGGAAGAGGCTCTGTGCAGATCCCGGGGGGATCCATTAAAGAATGTTTTCCTGAATTGAGGTTAGGTGCATTGATCTCTGTCGAAGCTGGCACAGCTGAGAGAGAGACTCCCTGCATGCGACTCTGACTCATTTCATAGATTATTCCAATTAAATCACTTTGGTCCGCCTAGCTGCCTGCCTTCATGTTTTTTTAGGAAAGCATGAATTGGCACCTGCCACATTAACTCCAATGTCATCAAATGTGACTAAAAGAAAGACATGCTCCTGTCAAAGTAAGATAACTAAAAAGAGGGGAAAGGGGAAAAGATGGCTAACTAAGGTGATCTTTTGTCTACAGCAGAAGAGAAAACGATTGAACGTCCACCATGATAGATTAGACACATTAGGTGCACGCTAATAGGTGCACTGTCCTATACAGTAGGCCTAAGTGTCATTGTATGATATATTGACTAGTGTGAGCACAGCCATTGTTTTAGTTGCCATTTGTACAGAATAAAGGAAAGCCCATTACTTTGAGTTCCTTTGGGGACATTCTTTGGCATTTACAGGCAGTTGATTGGGACATTCACTTACACTCCATGAGACAAGTCAAACATGAAAGACTGTATACTAAAAAACTTCAAAACCTTATTCCACTGACACTAAGTGGTGGCACACTGTAGACAGCAAAACATGACATTTGTTTCTGACTAGTCCCGCATTGCCAGATCTTGCTCCACAGTAGTCCCACCAACTGGTCCCAAGATGTCTCAGTTAGATAGTAAAAGCCGTTAACATATTCGTTGTACATCTTTACAATCATTCCCTTAAAGAACCAAGCAGACATGATCAACATTTTCTTGAAAGCTTGGAATTTTTAAGCATATGAAGGGATATTGAGAATGGCAACACACTGAGTGCAGAAGGTAACTTGAGCCACGTACAGTATGTCAAGCTTTTTGTCCACCATGGTTTCTAAGGTCCATTTTAATCCAACACGGACAGGAAGTCCTTAAATTGCTCTAAACATTGACTTCTCCAAGACAACTGGCATCTCAGCTACTGTATAAAAGATCAACTACGAATCTATCTATCAATCTTAAGACAATGGCACTCATTATGAAATGTGCGAATGACCTAAAACACGTGTTGGACTGGCGTATGCCGATTCCTACGCAAGGCTTGGCATTTATCAATTTGAACGTGAGCGTAGGCTGCGACCCTACTATAAACGCCAGAAAAAGTCTGCAACATAGTTTTAGCCTGTGGGGTTCTGCACAACATCGCACAGGAAAACAGGGTGCCATAATTACAGTGATGGAGCCAGATGACCTGATGCCCAGAGAGCAGTGTTCAGCACAGACCCAACTGGGGCTATACGAAGGAGACAGGATATTACTGTTAGTGTTATGTTAGTGTTATTAGTGTTATGTTTGGCAATGATATTCAATACAGGAAACGTAACGATGCACAACATTTTTATTTATTCTTCAGGTTTTCGTTTGTCTTTCATAGTATCGTTAATGGCCACAAGTGACCAGTTTCTTTCTGGTACTGACCAGGAATTTTCAGCTTGTTTTTCCAGCCCCTCTACTGTCAGGTAAACAGGTTGGTGGTCCAGCATGAAGGTTGGAGGACATACGCTCTTCCTCACAACTTATGGTTGCCTGGCTCGGACTCATGAAAAAAACGCGAAAGAAATTGCATAAACTCCACTACTGTGTTTATTTAAATATAAGTACACCTACATGTAGGCCTAAGAGATCGCAATATAAGCCTTATATGACTATTAGGAGTATAGCATAAATATGTCAAGGATGAACAAATTAAATAAACTTCAGCTGGAGTCCGATTTACTACGACAACACTGTTGACCGCATCAGTGATCTCTTACTGTTCTGCATTCTTCTTACAGCCTAATGCCCTTGTTTTTAGACTGCCAAATAGGACACACGTTAGTGAAAATTAAACTGAGATGTCAGATATGTTGATATTTAAATTCAGATAGTTTCCAGCTGCTGCATTTATGACCGTTCTTACGCTCTGATTTGTGTGATAGGAACGTTTCATGAATCCCACGTGAAGCCTGTTGTAAGAGGATTTCTGCGCTCATATCAACGCTGGTTTCTACGTTAGGTTGATAAATGAGGGTCACTGTGTTTCTCTCACTCATGCATTAGATGTATTTATTTACTTTATGTTTTGATTTGTATGTAAATATTTATATGGCCTGCATCCTTTCTTGTGTTGACAACCAAGGCAATTAAATATACTGTGGCCTGTTAGTAGCTGGTACAGCCATAAGGCTCAATGGTAATTAAAACAAAACCAGCACTACCTTTGCCTTGACACTAATGAGCATGAAAGCGACACATAGGTAATTCTGATGTAATTCTTTAAACATTTGGTCATAAACCAACATATTTGATAAAATTACATTTGGACCTGATGATGGCACTTGAGGAAAAGTTAGAAGATCAAAAATGTCCTTACAAATTATCCTCTTGGCACCATTGATGTCTGTACAAAATGTCATGGCAATCCATCCAAGAATGGTTGAGATATTTCAGTCTGAAACAAAGTGGTGGACCGAATGACCAACACACAGCACCCCTAGAGCCCTGCTGTTGGCTAAAAATGCATCAATCACAATCCAATGTAGAAATCTCCCTGGACTCCACCTGGTTTGTGTCAACAGTGGTATAAACAAATGCTGATTTTGAAATGTCTTTGGGTTCAAAATGTCTTGCATGTTGCTTTATGGATGAAAACAACTTGGATCAGCAATCTGCTGCTGAACTGCCACACACAATTTTCAGTGTCAAACGAGCAGAGAAATGGAGGCATTACAGCAGGCGCTCGATAACACAAAAACAAATTGTTTCAGTTGTTTCCCACAGGAGCAATATGCACAGAGCTAACTGACGATGGGTTAAAATTGCTTTTTTCAGCTTGTTTCTTTCACCTTACCACAACCATCCACTAGGCACAAACACACTCCAGCACAATCTGACCAAGATATGTGATTACAGGCAGAAAATGTATTTTCATGTTTCCTGTCAGACTGGGGAATGATACTGGAGAGAAACTGATGCACGCTTGTGTCACTAAACCAGGCGGTTTTCAGCCCAGCAGACAGTTTTACATAAACGTTATATATACGTCAATAACAAATATTAAGAAAAGGACGCGACTCCACTGAGAGTGTTGAAGTAACGATATTCTTTTATGGAGCAAAGAAATTCCGCCACACAGTGATCTGATACATTAGCGTTTTTTTCCTCTCTTTCTCTGAATAAAGGAACATCGATTCAACGTGCTAATGCAAGACAGAAGAGAAAGACAGAGAGGGAGACACAAAAACAAGACTGAATCAGCTGGAAAGGGCAGCAGGGTGGAACATTTGACTAACAAGCAAGTTTTTTAATGCACTCAACTGTTTTCTTGTAGAAATGTGGTACCTCCTGGTTCCGTACATCTATCGATCTTGTGTGGCTGATGGCGATTTAAAAAAAAAGAGGGGATGATCCTTCTTTAGAGGACAAGTAAAGAGATTGTATTAGCCAAAATGAAAGGACAGAGTGGAGTAATAGATGGACAGGGTTGCATTTCTGCTTTCTTTTAGCATAAACCCTCACACTGTAAACTATTAGATTGAGGGCATGTGCTAAAGCCTGACTGTAATGAGCACACACACACACACACACACACACACACACACAAGGTTAACTGCAGCTTTCACTGGAGGATAACACAGCTCAGCACATCATTGTCTCCTAATAAGAGCAGGATGCATGGCCTCCTCATCGCTGCTAGAAGACTTTCTTTACACACAGAGAGGAAATAAATAATCAATGCATGTGGCGGTGGAAGGGAAGTAAACATTCATTAATGTAAGGGTGGAGCATGTGTAGTTGCTGCATGTAATTTGTGTGTTCTATTTATGGCCAAGCAAGCTCAGCCCCAATTATTGTGTGAACTGTGTTCTTCGGGTTCTTTGTATCATAAATATGCAAATGACGATGTCTTTTGATTCTGCTTGTTTTTACATCTTAAACTGGCTTTCACATCAACAACCCGCTGCTTCTGTGACATGCATTTGATAACATAATTCTTCTTTCATGGATTCTTATCATCCATTGACTCAAGTGTAATCATATAACAGGCAGTCTAGTGAGTTATTTCTCTGCATAGAAGGGACCAAGCTATAGATTACATCTATGCTCTAGACAACACAAACACTGAAACAATCATTTCTCTTTATATTGCCTATTGCAATATTATGTACATGTACAAAAATTTAAATAAGCTAAAAGCTGCACTATCTACTCTGCATATTAAACAACTTATATGAGCTTTTACTTCTTTATTTACGCAACCTGACAAGTATTTTGAATATTCATAAAGATAAAAAAGAGGGAAAAAAACAAATCCAAGATTTTCCTTGCGTCTCTACTTTCAGCCTGCATCTGCTGACTTCCTGCTCATGAAAACTAATGGAAAATGCATGCAGGATTTCAGCTAAGGCTCCAATCCATTTTAATCCTGAAGGCAATTACGGTGTGGGGTTTTAGGGTCAGTAGTGCTGTTGATTGATGGGAAGAAAAAGTCATTTTAACAAAATGCCTTGAACTTCAACCACCTGGCTGCAGCATAAAGGGTGTTGTTTGATTCACCGAGACAAAGCTTAATGCTTTTTTAATGCATTCAATGTAAGAATACAAAATGGAGAATTAATGGCTGTGCCTCCAATAGGCCCTATGTGTCAATATCACTGATGCCTTTTGAATCATAAATTAATTCCTTAATTTCTATGGATCATTTGCTCCTCTTGTCTAAGATGATGCCGGCAATGTGGCCACGAGAAGGACTGACAATACGCATTTAAAATGGATGGTGTCATTGATCAGTGACATATCTGCAATGCCTGAAAAGACAGGTTTGTTTGTGGGGAAAATCGTTTGCTTCACTGTTTTCTTCTTGGTCCCTTTCAAGAGCCATGCTCCGTATCCTAGCAACAGGACTCTCCCGCACCCTCCGGTCTGCAGAGTTGGTGGCAGGAAGCAAGGGCTAGAGCAAAGGACCCTACTGTCTCCTGTCACTGCCACACATTCTGGTCAGATGCTATTCCTGATTTCATGATTTCTACATATGATTTCCTCAGCTCTGCAGAGCATTTCTGACATCTTTTAATTGATTGTTTTGGTTTTGTAACCTGCAACTTTACTGTTGTGTTTTACACTCAATGTTCTAATTTTTCCAGATGCAACAGACAGCTTTTTCCTGCAAAAACCTCTGATGAACCCACTGTTAAATATTTTCCTCACCAAACAACAGACATCAAAGTCAGTGACTAGCTGGTGAACGTAGGGGAGCATTTAGCAGCTAAAGAGTCAGACATTTCCTTCAGAAGTTGGTGGAGACCTAAAACAGATAAAAAAAGAGTGTAAAGAAAAACTAGTGCAAGTGTAAGTAAACTATCTCTATAATTATTCCACCACTTATTCATATCTTCATAAGCCGAAAGACTGTGGAGTGTTTAGTTCCTCCAGTAGCAAACACAAAACTCTGTTTTACTTGATAAAAAACTCCCAGTGCCATAAAAAAGGTATAATTTTGCTGTCCTCAGGGGAAGTCATAATTTTCACCATAGCAGTATTTGTTTAACACTCCTCTCATTGAACCCAACAGGAAATGGCCTAAAGTTGGAGATAAAACTGGGACGATATGGAGAGCTTATCACTGGCTGAAGAACAACCTAACCCACTGTTTGAGCTGTTGCTGTTCCTAATTACCTCTGTGCATATGAAGTAAGTCCTTTCAGCAGACCGTTGCTGTGCTCCACCTCCAGTCCCAGTGCCCATGCATATTATCAGACAAAGAAAATCACCAGCACAGCAATCTGCTAAGCCCTCGCACAAAGCCGGTGTGATTTTCCAGAATGAATCACAACACACTCCAGGCATGTTTTCTACCTAAAATACTTGGCATGATCAAAGCTCTGCCCCTTCATTTCAAATCTGCTATCATCAACCATTAGTTTTGTTGCAGAATAGAAACACAAAAGTGCACAACTAAAAGAGGGGGAGAAAAATGTTTCCTGCTAGTATGGGATAATGTAGACTAGAGTAGGTACTCAAAGGAATAAGGTGTCTGTGATGGCTCAGTAAATTATTGGTTCTCCTAGGTTGTTGGTCTTATCAGGCCATGATGTCCCCTCCTGTTGACTCATCAGCTGAGGGGCTGATTTGCCCTTGATTTCCTGACTCCTCCAAAGAGGATATGTAGTGACCAGACTGCAGCATACAGTGAGAATCCAACTATAGTGCTCCCCTGAAGTGTATGAGAAAGAAATAGCTGATAGTAATTTTGGGCCTTGCCAAGATGATCATGTACCAAATCATTTTGATTTCTATTTATTTCTTTGGGTCAGTTGATTTCCAGAGTGCACTTGAAACAAGTCTCTGCCTCAACTATAAAGCCTCTAGACAGTTTTATCTTAGATTTGTTTTTATAGGTTTACTAACATGAACTTTACCACTCAAGACCACGGCACTCAATATTTCAAAATACTGTTCTTGAAGACACATTGTATATCCACTTCTGCACATTCTGCTATATTTCCTGCACTTCCATAGAGTTTGTGTAAATAAAAAGACTTTCCTCACACAGGCATCTTGGATGGCTACAAGCCACAGGCACAATCACAAATTATTATTCATATCCAGCCGGTCAAACAATATCAATTAGCCATCACCTGGCTGCAGCTCTGATAATGGTTGACTGAAAACCTGACATCATTTTATTTCATGTATTCATTTATAAGGGCAAGAAACATTAATCAACATTACTGCAAACATGCCAGTGTTGGCCAGTTGGCTAATTTTCAACTGTAGTCCTTTGGTTATGTGTGTGTATGTGAAACAGCTAAACATTACTACAGTAATACATGCAGGCCATATTAAGCAACAACCCAGCCAAGCAAAATTGATTATAGCCATTTCTTGACACATGAAATCACGCAGAGCAGCAATAAGCAATGATACATTAATAAAATACAACAGTCATGGTGGAGAACTTGATAAAATGTTAAAAGACGCAGTCCAACTTAGTAAAATAGTGATATGACATGAAAGACACATAAAATATGCAGCAGAGTTGTAAGACACAATGTCAGAAGAGTGTACCAAATTGTAAAGTACTAGTGAATATTTCATACATACCCAGGCCACACAGAGTAAACTATATCTGACAACGGGCAAGACATTAGCATCTGGTTAGCCAGTAATCACAACAATAATAACAAAATTACCATTTGATTAAAAGTCTGACATTTCAATAGCCAAGCCTTGAAACCTTGTGTGAAGATGGTGTTTGGTGCAGTTTCTTATTTCCGTTGGTGGGGTGTTCCACAAACAAGAGGACCTTACAGACCTGTAAGGGGTCCCCTATCTATTGTTTGAATGTTTTTGTGAATGTTTGAGCATTTTGAATAAAGTAAGAATACTCAATGATGGGTTACTATGGTGATTACTTATTTAAAAACATTTTTCATTGTTTTACTATAGGTCCCAGTAGAGATGCAAACAGTAAACAGAGAGAGAGAGAGAGAGAGAGAGAGAGACGTGGGGTGTGCAACAAATGTCCCCTGCAGGAACTGAATTGGGAACATTCATAATTAATGTGTCTTAACCACTCAAACACAGTGACACTCCATAGTCTCCATTTGTTTGCCATAAAACCTGTCACTATTAGTAAATGTTTAGTATTCCAGATCTACGAACACTCAACTTTTAAGCCTTCAGAAGGTGAGTATTTGAGATTTTTTTTTTTTTAAAAGCAAGTCACAGATTTTCTCATGCTTTATGGAAAATGAAGAATGTCACGTCTTAAAATCATTCTGTAATCTTTATGTGATGTTATATAAAGCTTTAAAGTCCGAAATGGTATCATTTTCAGCCTCATACTTTAAATGTAAGCTATTAGCCTGTTGTGTTTGCTTTCTGTGCTCCTGTCCCAGACATTTTTCAAATTATGCTGTTTTCATATAACCGTCCATGCATGACATAAGCTGCCAATAAACGCTGCCAAGGCTTATATCCACGTGTTGTTTATAGTTGGTTCAGGCTTTGTATTCACAAGACAGTCTGCATTCTTTCTTCTTTTTATTTGCTCCCCTCCCCAAACCACCCCACAACTCACAATCCTTATTATTTTTCTAATGGAAGATAGCTGTTATCAGTTCAATGAGAGTGGAAATAATCAACACAAACAGAGTTAGCAATTAGCAATAAAACGTTTGCTTCATTTATATGCAGTAATGATGCAGCGTATATATTCTACTGGCAAACTGGATGCACCGTGGCCATAAAGCCACAAGCAGAGTTATTAGATGTATTATTATAAGTATTTTATGTTCAAATGTTACATGTACACAAATTATAAAAAACTATTGCATGAATGCAAAAATAGCTCCTGTATTACCTTGAAAATGTTACTCTAATTAGTGCTCTCCTACATTAGATACTTGCCTGCCTTTAATTAAATAAAGACATTCAACCTTTCTAATACTTTACTGTATACTACTACAAATGTATATAATGTGTTTAATAACTACAGTTTGTCAAAAAAATGTAAAATAACTGGCAAAATATGTAATTTGGGGTAATATACTAAAAGAAATCTTAGCTGCAATTGAGAATTAGCTTAATGACATAAATTAGAAAAATACAATGATGTAGGTAATAAATCACCAAACCATTTACCCACCAATATTTAGAGCAGGTGATTCAACAACACTACCAGACTACATTTAATCACAACACCAGTCACAACATTGACATTCTACTGGCCAATGGCTAATCAATACTGCAATTAAATCCTTTAAAGTGCATGCAATAGGCAAGCTATGTAGCAGTACTAGTTTGTAATTGAACGTGGCCCAAAATATTGCTCTAAAGTTTAGCACTGTGGAACAAGTAAACAACAGCAGTGGCAACTATAACGAGAGAAAGATGTGACCAACTACAAAACATTTACATATGCAGAGTTGCTTTTCGCTAGTTTTATTATGCACAAGAATTGCACAAGAGAGTTAGCAGATTGCATCATGTCCCATGATTGACACATTTGTAAATTTGGTTTATAATTGATAAATGCTTTCACAGATGCAAACATTGAAGGATAAATGGCATATTGACTACAATAAATGATACAGATGTGAGTTGTACCCCTGATAGAAAAACAATGGACCTCCTATGAGCTTAAATTGATCAAGCTGCTTGCTGTATAAATGAATAGTGATATTGTCCTTTCATCCAAGACTGAAGTGCATCTTGATGCGTCTGCTACCACTGTGGTTAATTTCTTTCTATTTGGTTCACCCCAGTGGAATACATACAGTACATCCTGTTTTTCTCAGATCCGGTCTCCTCTAAGGGACCTAATTCAAACCAATGAATTGCCCCATATTTATGACAGTGACCCAGATTTTATATTAATAATGTCAAGTAACAAAATTAGGCTCAAACAGTACAGAATGCTCTGAAAACACACTTGAGTTAGTGTTGTTAAACCACGATTTCATGTTTGCCAACATTCTGATTATATGTGTGTGGGACACTCATATGCTGTATTTTTTGCCCTTGGCCAATTCAAATGCTTCAAACTACAGCCCTTGGTCCCGACAAAGTGCCCCTCTAGTCAGTTCAGTTGCCCTGCTGATCTCTCTGGTTAGCTAAATGCTGTTTAGTGCTGGTTTACAGAACCAAACCCACCAGCCAATGGCTTCTGTCTGGAGTTGCATCTTGAAAGCGTGAGTCACCGTATGAAGGAAAAGAAAGACCACCAGTCTAGAAACACAAGAAGATCAAACAGGTCATGTTGGCTTGTTTGGTCTTCTGGTGGGTAACTTCAAGCTCTGCTAATGTTAAATGGAGATGTAGCAGTGCTGCTCAATTTATGGTCCTTGATGCTATGGATACCACTGGTTAATAATCTCGGGGACTGGGTTATAGAAAGTGTCTTAAAAGAATTTCCCCAATGGAATTGGACACAATACATTTTACAGTAGCTGAACGGGTTTCTTTGGCCAAGGATTTGATAAAGGCTGGATGGCTGAAGCACCATGCCTGTCTTTTCGTGCATTTAGAAATGCACTGAAGTGTTTTAAGACGAAGTGGGTGTCACACAGTCTTTGAAAAACTACCTTCATGGGTAAAGAAGCAAAACCTCTGGTGTGGGAGGAAGCCAAAAAGAGAGAACCTTTTGATTGCCCTTAAAAAGTTTTTGGCACATCTAAGATGACTCAGTGCAGTGCTTTGCCCAGACAGTATTCAGCAAAGGTGATCACCTGACCTTTAATGAATAAATAAAAACATTTTGTAAAACCCAATTTAACAAGATGTAAGCCTCTATTTGTGGCAGCATGAAGATGCAGCAGGTACGATGCTGGTTGCAACATTTTTTCTGCTTCTCTGGTACTCACACTTGTGCAATTTGACATGTGAAGAAAATTGAAACAATCAGGTAAAATTACCAAAAGAATGACCAAACAATTAATGTAACTTTAGCCTATTACAGTTAGTTGCTTTGAATAAATTCTCAAATGACAATAAATATTTTCAAAACACCGTGCAAACCTCCAAACCACTGGGCACTTGTTCACAGCAGATTTCAATTTCTCATTCTTTTAAACATATTGCAAATTTTTTAGCACATCTATGCAAATGGTTTGTACAATTGTCTACAATTTGCACAATTACCAATGGATTATTTTTTGCTAAACAAAACTGATTATGTTGCTTAGTATCGTTGTAATTTCCAAAAAACATATAAATTCTTTCATTGTGTATGTCAGCACAGGCACAACAGTCTATTCAAGTTTTAAAAGCTGTCAGGCATGTTCAGTATATCATGAATAATATAACAGTGATATGGTTAACAATAACAATTACATGTCAGGTGAAATCTGAACTTTACTAAGAAATGCGGAGTGTCTCATTAACTTATCAACCAATCACTTGTTCTCTTGTGTTAGTTAAGTTAGCTTACAGGTGTTATTCATTAATATGGATTATCCTAACATAATGTATTTATAGAGCTTAACACCACAGAATTGCTACAGTTTCTGAACATGAAAGAACCTGGCCAGATAAATAATGAACAAAGGCAACTACCTGCTGGAGGAAGAGGAGTAAGGATCTGTGGGGATGTAGTGAGGGACGACAGCAGAGTAGAGGAAGATGCTGAAGAGTACAAAGACATAAAGCCCTCACAGATTAAACACGGGCCACAATTTTGGATTAAGTAACGAACCATGATCGTACATTGGCAGAGGCTGTCGTCAAGTGCAATGTAAACCGTGTAACAATGTGTTAAATTATCAAAACAGGTAAATTAGGTATTATGTACTCAGTCAATGCTGGAATTATTGTGACACTATGCGTTACACTATTCCAGTTATGAACAGTAACATGATCTATTAGTAGGACTAGACAACTACCTTGTGCTAGTGGCGGAAGAGACCTTTTTATTTACAATTCAACAAGTAAAGATCTGCAACATGGTGGCAGCAAATAATGGTATTGTACTGACATAGAGTGCAACCTTAGAGGACAATGGCATCGTTCAAAACATAAACTTTGTCAGTATCTCTACAATAAATTGTGTTGTAAAGACTGGACCGTGAAACACTACACGTACCATTTGAGAGAAACTGTGACAGAGTGAACGAACGACTTAATAAAAAAGAAACTTGCTAAATTTTTTATAAAGTTAAAATTATAAACATATTTGCACTTGTGTTGTCTTTAAAGTTATATTTTTTGCTCAACAAGCTTGAGTGTTTGCATATCTATGTTTGTTTGTGGGAACATATTATGTATCTTTGAACTGTGTAACCACCGGTGCGGTGCCCCACAGAAGGAGCGACCTTTTAAAGGGCACTTGGACTTTAGGTAATAGCCTACTTATTGATAGTGTGGCAATGTAAGGTCATTAAATGCATGTAGTATTGCAATCTATTGTATGCACAATATGGACAATATACACAATATTACACATTTGTTTATGAGAACAAAATAGATCTTGCATAGGTCCAATGGTGAATGTGTGTGTCACTTTGCCCAGTTGCTTTAGATACAAACAACCTGTGCAAATAAGTGTAGGTGTTTTTTCAGGTAACAAATTAATTCAAACATGGTACTTAAGACTGAAATCAGCCAAAATATGCGCCAAAATAGATATAATGAAAAGCATTCTCACTGCTCTCTCTAACATTAAATGCAAACATTAGGCATTGTGAATGTGAGAGAAATGTCTGTTAAAACAGTTTTGAATAGCATAGTAGGTCCTTGACATCATTGTCCCATTGCCGTACTTCTGCTTTTGCTGAAACCACTCCCCTGAGCTGGTAAGGCAGTGGTGTGCACTACGCCTTGTATATCCTACAGTTTTCCTTCATGGCGGCTGAATATATTGAAGGTCCTATGACATGCTGCTTATTGGATGCTTCTATATGGAGGGTGGGGGTGTGGCCTTGACCAAATACCATGCTTTGCTTGTTTGCAAGCAGTCTCTCTCTCTTTCTCATGGGGGGGCCAAATTCTCTGGGCCGGCAAAGCAGAGAAAGGGAAGGTAACCTTTCTCCTTATGACCTCAAAACTTCTAGCCATTGCGTGACTATAGGCAGGCTGGGGGAACTCATATTAATGTTAAAAAATTTCAGAAAGTGAAATGTTCATGCCATGGGTCCAGTACATAGGCCTGTATTTATCTATTGAAGTTGCAAAGAAGAACACAGAGCATTTTCATTTTGTGGTAACTGTTTGATTATACAACAAAACATGTTTTCTTTATTGTATAAGAGAGAAGGATGGAGCTGCAAGTAAGTGAAATCCATCAGACCTTTACGTTTGTGGATGAGGCTGATTTCAATCTGGCCAAAGGCAGGAGACACGTGGCTGAAAGGCCATAGGCCACCGAGCAATGGTGGAAATCACTGTGTGTTCTGCAACATCTGAGAATGGTGTTAAATGGTGTGTGATCATTGGTCTCTTTCAAAAGTGTTAAAAAACGTATGTGATAATGCTGGTTTGCTGTAACTTTCATTATTCTTCACTTGTAGGCGTTGAGATGTTTGAAGTCAGAGGGTATAAATGGCCTAAAAAAAATGTTGCAGGTGTAAGTATTTGGCCTAAGGGAAGCGTCTACAAGAAATAGTGTAGAGGATGAGATGATTCTCAAAGGATGTTATTTAGCAGCCAACTAACTGCCTCCAGGAAAAGGCTGCCAGGGAGTGGAGTTGGCACTCGTCCTGTGATTTTGGTTTTTGAATTTCTTGACTGTAATGTAAGTGAATCAAAAGACAGACTCAATTCAAAAGGCACTGCAAGACCTGGATTTGTGTGCCCCTAGAGCTAAAGCATACAATGTTTTTTTTTCCTTTAATAATTATTGTGGTGTTTTTAACTTTATTGGACCATCAACAGTGGAGAGTCATACAGGAAGCAGGAAGCAACACAGTTCTCTGGATGGAATCGACCCGTTGTTTTGTAGCATGCACAGTAACCAGGTCGCTTGTAAAACAACATATGCAAGTGTTGTATTTAATGCTGTGATGCAACTGCATGGTCATAGTTTTATACCCATAGTTAACTAGTTTTTGGAAAATATCAGGGATTGGCTTAAATTCAGTCGCTACAAACTACTAAAATGTAGAGATGTTCCAATACCCCTTTTTCCCTGCCAATACTGATTCTGATACCTTCACTTTTGTATCGGCCGGTACTGAGTGCAGATCTGATGCCGGTGTGTTAGCTGTAAACTACTAACAGTATGGATGTGATATGATTGCTATCATTGTTGTAAGGTCTTGCTCAGGTTAATCCCTTTGTAAAACATGAACAAAAACATAGAATCAGAATCAGCTTTATTCGCCAGGTATGAGGACATACGAGGAATTTTTCTTTGGAGCATTGTTGCTTACACTGTGCTTACACACAAAACAACCAAAACAAAAATATACACACTAATATATACACACAGTATAAACATACTCTAAACAGAACATTAGAGAGGCATGAGTGCAATGAAGAGATCAATAAAATTATTTAAATGTGGAGCATAGTGCTAGGATACTGGGATAAATAGTATTATGTTATTATATTACAATATGAACAGTATGAATATTATGGACAGTTCTGAAATAGAAGAAGAGAACGATGAATGAATAACAAATAAGAGAGATGTGAAAATGGGAATGATGAGTAAATAGTAAATAATAAATAATAAGAGAGATTTGAAAATGGGAAAGATGAATAACACTAAATAAGTGGAATAATAGTGGAACCAGTGAACAGGTGCTGTAGAGACTGTGTTACTGGGTTATTGACCAGAATTGAACCTGACACTGACGGTGAGAAGTCAGCTGTTTATCAGAGAGACGGCTTGTGGGTAGAAGTTGTTCCTGAATCTGTTGGTTTTGGCGTGGTTGAGATGGGTCTGCAGTGATGGTTCCTGTCCGTGTCCTGACTCTGGATGTGTATAAGTCACGAACGGAGAGAACAAATGTCATCTTTTATCTTTTCTTTTATTTTCTAGTTTGACTAGTATCCATCCATCCTTCCATCCATCTTCATCCACTTCATCAGGACCACATCATCTCCAAAAAGCAGCGATGAGATCCTGAGCCCACCGAACTGCAACCCCTCCCCACCCCGACTACACCTCAATATCCTGTCGATAAATATTACAAACAGGATCATTGACAAAGCGCAGCACTGGTGGAGGCCAACCCTCACCTGGAACGAGTCTGACTTACTGCAGAGAACCAGGACACGGCTCTCGCTATGGTCATACAGAGATTGGATAGCCTTGAGAAGAGACCCCCTCACCCCGTACCCCCGCAGCACCTCCCACAGTGTCTCCTGGGGGACCCGGTCATACGCCTTCTCCAGATCCGCAAAACACATGCAGACTGGTGGGGCATACCCCCAGGCTCCCTCCAAGATCCTTGCGAGAGTAAAGGTCTTGTTCCACAACCAGGACGGAATCTGCATTGTTCCTCTTCAATCCGAGGTTCGAACCCTCCTTTCCAACACATTGGAGTAGACTTTACCAGTGAGGCTGAGAAGTGTGATACCCCTGTAATTGGCACACACCCTCTCGTCCTCCTTCTTGAAGAGGGGAACCACCACCCCGGTCTGCCACTCCTTAGGCACTGCCCCAAACTTCCAAGCAATGTTAAAGAGGCGTGTCAACCAAGACAGCCCTCCACACAGAGCATTTCTGGACAGATCTCATCAATCCCTGGAACTTTGCCATTTTGGAGTTGTTTGACTACCTCAGTAACTTCCACCAGGGTAAAAGACAACAATCCCCCATCATCCTTCAGTTCTGCCTCTACCACAGAGGACGTGTCAGCTTGATTTAGGAGTTCCTCAAAGTGCTCCTTCCACCGCTCTATTACTTCCTCAGTTGAGGTCAACAACGTCCCATCCTTACTGTATACAGCTTGGATGATTCCTCGCTTCCCCCTCCTGAGGTGGTGAGCGGTTTTCCAGAAGTACCTTGGTGCCGACCGAAAGTCCTTCTCCATGTCTTCTCCAAACTTCTCCCACACCCTCTGCTTTGCCTCTGTCACAGCAGAGGGTGCAGCCCTTTGGGCCCGTTTGCACCTTGCAACTGCCTCCGGAGTCCAACGGGATAACATATTCCAGAAAGACTCCTTCTTCGATCGGACGGCTTCCCTGACCACCAGTGTCCATCAGGGTGTTCGTGGGTTATCGCCTTTTGAGGCCCTTAAGACCCTGAGACCACGGCTTGTGGTGCATCTTTCTGTAACTTCTTTAAATTTGCTTGCTGTTCCTGGGAAATAACTGACATGAAGCAGAATGCTTTTTTTGTTGAATGTAAAATGTTGAAAAACTGAGCACAGTGAGCATGCCCAGTGCTCAGAGCAGTCAGCCGTGCATCCTATTCCTCTCCTTTGTAAACATTCAGAGAAAGAATCCAGCTCTGTAACAAGAGGTCCCAGCAGGCCTGCAGCCTTACAACTCAGTGAGTTAGCCAGCAGTTGAGCTGACTCAATCTGTTTGGCTTTCTCTGTGGGGCACATGGAGCCCTGGGCAGGCAACAAGGTCCTTCGGCTTGGCCCACATTGATCTGAAAATTTAGCATTGGACTGCTGGCCAACTCTTAAATATTTGGTTTTAATTACTGCCACAACCTTTACTCTGGCAGGTTACTGTTGAAACATAATCCCCAAGGGGCTGCACAGCAAGGGCATCGCACCATTATTCAACCATAGAGGGGATGGCAGCCATTCTCTTACCAGGGCATTTTTTATCTGGAAAATGGGACACAGCCACAGCTTACTATATAGGCTGCTTCTGACAAAGAGCAATAGAAAATAGTGAGATGAGAGACACTCCCTAACCCTTAATTATACAGCAGCTAAGTCAACGGAGGAGCGCAGCTTATCTCTCTGGTGGGGTTGGTGGATTTTTGAACTTCTCATTTGATGACTTGCCCTGTTCACCTGTCTGCCTCAACAGCCCACAGCTGCACTAATGAAGGTGCACACTGTTTCTCTTACAGATACAGAGATGATTTTATCATTTTGCCTCTTATTGTCTACAGTAAGAAATTTAAAATAATTTGTATTAATTATAGAACCTTTTACAGAATACTAGTCATGAAGTGCTTCACAAGTGTTTAATTGTTGAAAATAAATAAAACACACAAAATTACAAACATGTGACAAAGGCTGATGTAAATACTTTTCAGCTGCTTTTTAAAAGTCTCAACAGAGACCACAGAATGTATGACAATGGGAAAGTGCCACCACTTCGAAGGCATGGTCACGTTTGGCTTTTAGTCAAGTGCTGATCAGAAGACCTAATTGACTGGTACTGGTAACAGCAGCCCAGAGATGTACACATGTGCCTGACTTCGTAAGGCTCTATGTGTCAGAACAAGAATCTTAAAGCGTCCATATTATGCTCATTTGCAGGTTCACAATTGTATTTTGAGGTTGTACCAGAATAGGTTTACATGGTTTTATTTTCAAAAAACACTATATGTTTGTTGTACCGCTCATTACTGCAGATCCTGTTTTCAGTGAGACATCTCACTTGTTTTAGCTCCAGAGTGAGACATCCCACTTCTATACTATCTTTGTTGGGAGTCACACTTGCGCAGTAGCTAGGTAAGATCACATCAGCTAGATAACTCTTTCTCCAACTTTGGTCAGTACAAGGTAGGATTTGCTGGGAGACTTCTTCTAGATGAGAGGCACCTTGAGAATACCTGGAGAACAGGGACATGGAAGTAGTTCTTTTGTGGATTAAGGTGAACTAGTGTGTGTTGTAGAAGTGTTTTGCCATATAGAACGAGCTAACGTGCTAGCGCTAGCATGTGCTACGGTTAGCCCGTTAGCTAGGCTAGTGACGTAGAAAGCCGTGGAGATTTTGAATAGCTCACCAACATGAAAGTCCGAGGACATTCAGAAATCTGTATTTCACTCAAAACAGCATGGATAGTGTTTTTTTCAAAGTTTGTATGCGTGTGGAAGCACTCAAGACACAAAACAACACCCCAAATCCCAGAATAAGTGATTCTTTAATGTCAAGGGCACTTTAAAATGACCTTTAAATGTGCTACTAATGTGACCTAAGGGAAGCATTTACATTTATGTGTTTATTGGAAGAAATCACCAACCAAAACCACTCTGACTAACCTAATGATAGTGGATAAAAAACACTGAATTCAGACATAAAAGAACTGTTCAAACCAGGGGGTCGGTAAATAAAAAAAAAAAAAAATTCAAATAAGGAGAAAGCCCCAATGCTCACTGTCCGATTTGGAAAGCAGTTACTGAAAACCACAGCGAGTCCTCCACCCTGGCCCAAGGCCCTGAGAGTGCTGATAAAAAAATAATCCGTTGGGCACAGTTCGATAGGGAACCATGCAAGATGGCAGAAGAGACAAAATTCTGAAGTAGATCCTTGCCTAAGGGTAACATCTGCCTGTGTGTGAGTTCTTCTCCTCAGCAGGGTCTTAACATTTTCTACTCTTCATTCTTGCATTAATTATCCATTAGCATCGCTGAGGTAGGAAACATAATGCATTTTCCGTTTGGGATTTGTTTAGGATATTTTGCTCAAGATTCAAAAGAATTTTTTTAAAGTGAGGGCCAGGGAAATGTGCCCCCAGTACATTTTTAAAAACTGCCAATGGGATGTAACAAACTTTTTGGCAGAGGAAGATACATTATATTGGGTGTGAACAAAACATTTCTCATCAGACTTCATGAGGCACTCTCACAAACAATGTTGGAGCCCGATTAAGCATCAAATCTACTAGCTTTAATAAATGCACTCATATGCTGCGTTTGTTGTGTTGGTTTCACAGCATTACCCATAAACAACCTCTCTGTTTTTTTGCTGTGGAGAAATCATTATCCCCCTTGGTGTGAGACTAAGAAAGCATGAAAGGGTTGGGAAGTGCAAAGAGTGTTTTACATATTGGCTTTTAATCCCGACACTACAATAATTGGACTCCATTGCATGTATCCTTTTGATGTATTTCGGTCTTGGTAACCACAAACTGGGTCTAACCCACAGAAAAAAAGCTTTCAGATGGAAACACGTCTATTTGTTTGTTACCTTTCTCCAAAACCAGTGTGTACCACTCTCACAATGACTATCCCCACAAATCACACTCCTGGGTAACCCTTGAGTAGGGGAAGTGTGTTTGCTAAGGGGGTAAATATTGTCTATACCAGTGATCGTATCACTTTCTGATTAAAAATGTCATTGAGACCCTGGAGGTGACAGATTGCAGGGTTGCTGGCATCCCTGAGTATTTTTGGTGCAGAAACAGCTGCAGCATGCCTAGGAGACTTGGAGGGAGGTGGGTACAGGAGAGAGGGAGGGAGAAAAAAATGGAATGCAAGAGCGAACTGGGAGCAAAAGCTGCTCATCGATGGCCTGTGGCTAGCCTACATCATCTTCTACCTGGGCCAGGCTCCAGAGCTCATCTGTGACAGGCAGAGAAGCCTGATACTTTGCAAGATTGTAAAAAGGCCCATCGCCAACGGGTTTGTGAGAGGTAGCCGATAACTCCATTCACTCCGACAGAACCCACACAGGTCAGACATTTACTACTGTAGAGAATCAGGTGGGTTTACATCCACATTGACAGCCCTTTACTCCACGTGGAATCAGTGACACATGTCAAACAAATCCCACACGATTGTCAGGACAACGCAACACTATGGGCGATGGGGACCATGCCAAAGTTCATCAAGGCCCCCTCTAAACCTAATCCATCTCTTCCCCCTGGTCTCTTGACTCTGACTTGTCATTCAAGGGGCAGCATAAACAGTAACACCGTGGGATTGTACTCACACCACTTGGAACAGAAACAGAAAGGCTGAGACGTTCTGTTTGATACTTTAAGAATTGTTCTAGTTAGATAGATAGATAGAGTTGAAGGAAATAAATTGGTTGATTAGTATGATTTTCACACATGCAGGAGTGGGATCTGTGGAACCCCAAAGAGCGAGGTCATAGAGCCAATGTCAGCAGAACACAGGAGTTCAGTGTTGCACTCCTTGAGCCTAGCAACAGAGGTACTAACTGGCAATGTCTGTCTGGCATGGTCCAGTGTCTGAGGGAAGCTGTCAGAAGTTGGATTTGTTTCAGTGGCATAAAGCAATCCTCGATCTCATTCTTACACATGGAAAAGAATGGCTTCACAGACGACAGGTAGTGCAGTCAATGCAGTCTGCCGCCATGTGCTTGTTGATGTCTTGGGGAAATGTTTCTCAGATTTGTGGGCAATAGGACCGCAAAGGGATAATCCTAGATTACTTCCATGTAGATTGCTTGGTACACTGCAATCCAGTGCCCCAGATTAAAAAGTAAGTGACCTAACCACCTCTCTGGACTAAGACCTGAGATTTGACATGTGCCATTTATTTCAGATGAGCAATGAGGACTGGCCATCTCTAGTCAAATGTCTCAGAATAGTAAATATGATACATGGCAGCTTTTATGGACACTATTTGAAACTAATACTGTAGGATGGGGAGGACATTTTGCATGTTGGAGCATCACATTATGGAAAACCAACACAAGTAGAAAGACGTGGCAAAACAAACCAAAGCAAGGAAAGAATAGAAAAACAGAGAGCAGTTGGGAGGTATGAAGAGACATTTAAGTGTGTAAATAATGTACCCAGACTCACACAGAGGACAAAAGAGAGGTAAAAAAAAAAGAGGCATCGGACCAGCAAAAATGACTGAAGCTAAATTATTGATCTATTTCAGATTGATTAGCTCATAACAAAGAGCAGTTTTTGGCATGGCTTTTCTACTGTGCAGAGATGTCAACCCATGACAAGGCCACTCCACATGTAAGGCCTCACCACAGAGGTCTCACAGGCTTTTATGGCTGTCAGCGAGCCCTGAGAAAAGCAGACACTCGCCTTTCAAACTCATTAGCCGACTCTGACATGATGAACTCATGAAAGGTATCGTAATGTGATGGAGATGTGAGGAACCACCACTATGCAACGTTCAGCATTTACTGCTCTTCCCCCACATAACCAACATGATATTGAGTTAGCCTATAATGGAATCAGAATTAATCATGAGTGTGTATTTCAGAATGAAAGTTTGTCAGGATTGCCACAGAGGACAGTCTGTAAATGTTTGGATGTGGCTTCCTGGGCCTGGGCCAAGTTGACAGCCATGTCAGTTGCTCTGTACTGCAGACGCTTATATATATATATATAATATATATAATATATATATATATATATACATATATATATATATATATATATATATATATATATTTGTGCTTCTTCCAAACAATGGAAGTTTGGAAGAAGCACTGACAAGTGTTCATCTTTAATTATTTTGTTTACAGCCACAAGTATTAGCTATCTGCAGCTTCAGCTTAAAAATATCACATTACGCAGCCTTCAGAAAGTCTTTAACAAACAAAGACCCATCTAGGGATACAACATGTTCTCTGCTTTGCCACCCTGACTGCTGTGTACACACCAACACTCCTACACACACACACACACACACACACACACACACACACACACACACACACACACACACACACACGCACACACACACACACACATACACACACAAATCTTCAGCGTACTGAGGAGGCATGCGGGGTCAGCATTCATTCATTGGAATATGCTCTATGATGAAGATAAAGCAAGCTGGGAGCACTTGCAGAAAGCATATTGGAGGCATGTGGAGTATTATACAGATGTTAAAGAGCAACTGTGTAACAATTTTGACTATTTTCCCTCAGTGGAGACGGCAATAGATATCTGGTGAATCTTGACATTTAATTTCAGGATCAGCATTAATGTGAGTGGAGGTTGATGGGAATGCAGGGGAGAAAGCACAGTGTCTTGATTGGGTTGGTAAAGCCAGTGATTACAGGCCAGTGGCTTTAACTTTCAATGACATAAAATCCTTAGAGAGGCTCATGACAGAGACCCTACATAGTGAGATGCAGCCATCCTGACATCAGTGCCAATTTGCTTACATGAGATAGATAGATAGATAGATAGATAGATAGATAGATAGATACTTTAATCATCCCGAAGGAAATTTTAGGCATTCAGTAGCATGACAACCATAACACAACAAACACGTATACATAAATATATCACACATATGTAAGAATATCACATACATGAGAATAAAAACAAAAATCACTCACAGAAATGTAATGACCATGATACGGTAAGATACTATGGTAGACTGAGTGCAATAATATAAGAAAATAATAAGAAAATAATAAGAAATAATAAGAAAAGGCAGCCCAAATGCTGCCTTGTTTCAAAGCACTTAGAAAGTTATGTTGCATATATCAGACCGTTTTTAATTGATTTTTTGTTCTGCTTTCAACTCTATTCATCCACACATCTTGCTGTAAAAAGCAAATCAGCACAGTGGCTCCTCAAGGATGTGTCAGTTCTCCCTTTTTGTTTCCTCCGTGTACGAATGATTGTGTCAGCTCCTAACCTAATCAGTTTCTTGTGACTCAGCTATTCTCAATTTACTTACAAGCAACTCTAACATTACCAGCTATAAAGCTGAAGTGGACAGGTTCAAGGACTAGTGTGACAAGCATTATTTGCACATGAATATGTAAAAGAAATGTGTTCCTGATCAATTGGAGATAGTTGGGTTGCCACACAGTCATGCCATTGGACAGTGGCACATTTTTGCAAGTGTTTGAGGGAGAATCCACACGTCAGAGACTCTGAGTTTTTAGTGTCTGCAGGAACATTGTGCTCATTCTTTATAGAGCTACCATCTATTTTACAGCCAGGTATTACCAGCAGTTACGTATGATGTCAGGGAAGATTACGGAAACGCACACACCCCTCACCTCCCAAGACATTTTTGAGAAGTCTACTTTTCAGCAGGCCAACATGATTTGATCTGAAGGAGGTTAGGGTCCCCTTGTCAAATCACAGACTCATTGCAAGCATTCATTTGTCCCTATGTCAGTTACACTTATCAATGGGCAACTCCTGGAGAAAAGACAGAAGGGAAGGGAGGCACTACTGCAGGTTTTAAACCAGTTGTGTGTTTGCTTGGTTGTAATTTATGAGATGTGTATGCTTTGAGATGTATTTTGCAGTTTGATTGATACCCCCCTCACATCTGTTTGTTGTATGTAAGGCTACAGCAGCAGTCGGTTAGCTTAGTTTAACACAAAGACTGAGAGCAAGGGGAAACAGCTAGCTTTGCTCTGTCCAAAGGTAACAAAATGTTTTTACCAGTGCCTGTACGTTCACTATTTAACACTACTACTTAATTAACATTAATGAACACTAATTCACAAATTAAACACATAATATCTCATTTCATTTGTAAAGAGTGTCTCCCCAGTCTTGTAGTTGACGTAAGGGTGCCAGGCAGAGGGGTGAACTCTAGCTCACCCAGTAAGAGCATGCGCACCATGTGGGTTGAGTCCTTTGCCCAGGTTCAAATCCGACCTGCAGCCCTTTGCTGCGTGTTATCCCCTCTCTTTCACGCCCCCTTTCCTGTCTAGCCACTGTTGCTGTCAAATAAGGGTCAAACCCCAAAAAATAATCTATAAAAATAAAAGGTTGCCAGGCAGAGACTCCATTGGTCAGTGGGTTCCCATAGTTGCCGTCTGATTGATGTATGTTGTCCTGTTAGTACAAAACAGTTAAGTTCATAGAAATTTGGTACACTAATGTGGAATCATTAGGCTAAAAGAATCATAAAAAATATAAACATAACTAGTATGTTGTATGGAAGAGGGGTTTTTGATTGGTGTCAATAGTGAAAGTGAACACCCCACTCTGTATCAACAGGAGAGACAGAAAAGAACTGTATTTAACTGTCTATATTGATAGCTCACCTCAACCACCGATGTCCTAAAACCTGTGTATGCATTGACATAAATGTGAGTTAATAGGACTGCTGGGAAAAGACACTGCCTTTAAGTGTTCACACTGAAAACTCACCACAATCACAGTCATCAACTGAACCCCCTTTTGTATCAACATGATAGGATACTTAGGGAATAAATCGTTGTTTTCAGCCATCACATTCCTAAAATGACACAGCTGAAATATATTATGTTGCTGTGTGTGTGTGTTGAGTGGAATACAGAGAGACAAGGTGTCAGCACAAATAAGAAAGCTTTAACAGAGAAATCTGTATACTTTCACCATTAGCTAGGTGTCCTCATTGAAAATTATACACCCTCATGGGCATTCATGCAGCATGAATGACCATGAATATGACTGTGGGAATGGGAAAATAATGCCTTGTAGCCTTATAGTGTTTGCTCAATGATTAGGCATCCACATTTATAATTCACCACACCCATGGACTTCAACTAAACCTGTATCTGTATCAACATGACAGAAAGTCATTTGGGAATCACCAGAGGATATCTATTGTGTCAAGCTGTTACAGTCTGAAAAGAATAGGACTTGGCTCAATGAATAGGTTTTCATATTTCATATGCCCTGTGTCTCTGTGTAGTTTTATTTGCATGCTTATCACAATAACACAGAGTGATAATCGGCTGTTATCTCAATCCCCAAAACTCTCATTTCAACAGAGGTTATTAGAGAGTGAAATAGCTAGCCATATAGCCCCTTTACTATATTCCACGCACACACCCGCTCTCAGATGGAGTTTGAAGGGGCCTCTATTTAATAACTATAACCCATTTACCGATGATGATGAAAGCATATTCCCACTTATCTTTTCATCTTAAATGTGTTATGTTAAACTCAAGTTGTTTGAAATTATAAAAAGGTCAATATTAACTAACAAGCCTCTGGGCTGATATCAACAATGTACTCTCGCGGTTGCATGGATTTAGAAGATGTCCTGTCTGCTTGGTGCCTGAGACCAACTGTCCCTGATTTGTGTTGCTTTGCAAGGAGGCCTTGACATCTGCCAGACACAATTGAGCCCAGCTGTCTCAAAAGGTGGCAGTAATGTGACATGATTTGCAAGGAAGTTTGGATCTCGGATGTGCAAGACAGAAATTCAGTCTCTCGACAATCGAACGGTACACCATTAGGTCATATTTATTCTTATGTCGGTCAAGGAAAAAAGCACGTCACCTTCATTTTGCATAACCTCTAGTTGATTTTAAAACATTATACTGTTGTGGTTTGGTGTTTATGTCTTGTGTTATTGTTTAGTCTGTTTTCCTGTATATGTTCCTTAGCCTGGTTCTGTCTTGTCTTGCGTTTTTTGGTCGGGTCTTGCATATGTTCTGTTTCCTGTTTTATTTTGTAGTCTGGTCTCCGTCTCGTCTTGTAGTTAGTTCTACATCCTGTGTTTTCCCACCTCTGTGATTACCTGATGTTTTCCACCTGTTTCCCAGCCCTCTTGTCACTTGTCACTTGTTTCCTAATTACCCTTTGTATTTAGTCTTTGTGCTTTCCTTACCCTGTGTCAGATTCTTATTTCTCTTTGGTTTATCTGTGTGTGTGTGCGCAGCCTCCATTATTTCTGTTATTCCTGTGATTCTCATTTGCTTTTGGGTCCTCCTTCATTCCGCGTAACATATACTGTATTACCAACGAGATCTTCCTAACAGTATCTTTTCTATTCAGCAAAACCCAACAAATTTCACACAATTGCTCAGCAACCTCATTCCTGTACTTGGATCTAACTATTCATTCAAGAGTGATACCTAAGCAGTCAGAGCACCATGTTTTCATAAATTTCTTTCTTTGACCCATAATTGTGATTATGTCAAATAACAGTCAGGATACAGCACATTTTTATTTGACTCTGCCTGCTCTCTGCATCTGTCTCGACATATAACTTTCTATCCTTTTCTGTAGCTCCTCAACGCTTCCTTAAACTTCACCTCCTCTTACCATTTATCTGTGTGTGTGTGTGTGTGTGTGTGTGTATGTGTGTCTGTGGGAGGGGGGTGTAATTGTGGATGGGCTGGTACCCGAGTCACCTCATCTGACCTTGCATCCTAATTTTTCCCTGTGGCCAGGCCAAACTGTGGGACGGCAGAATGGAAATGAAGAAGAGGAGTCTGATCTCACATATATTTCCTGCTCTGACTGATACATATGTGAATGCTGCTTGCTCACGCTAATATCAACATTAATAGGGTTGGGGTTGGGAGAGGAGAGCCTTTAAATACGTCCTGAAAAGAGGATGCTGTGTTGCAATGTAAATAATTTA
Organism: Etheostoma cragini; assembly: GCF_013103735.1. Lineage (NCBI taxonomy): Eukaryota > Metazoa > Chordata > Actinopteri > Perciformes > Percidae > Etheostoma > Etheostoma cragini. Next base: position 12,409,867 of record NC_048415.1, on the reverse strand, counting down.
TAAAATCTTGCAATGCATTTGCTAATATCACTCGTAATTTAGTGGGCTACACAGTGCTTTTCGCAGCATGACTACAGCAGGCTGTGGATCTCTTAAAGTCAGCGCAAAAAGTAGGATTCTGCTTTAAATGTTTGGTGGACTTATAGAAAGTTCTGATTCATAGATGAGGCACAGGACTGTGGGCTGATTTTATGGAGGATTTTTAGTAAAAGGGTTAATAGCTCTGAGGGTTCTACTGGCCCTGATCTGTATAAAAGATGTGGGCCCAATTCTCATTTAGCAATTAGTCACTTGTCTCTCTTTAATATTACCTCTATGACATTTCCCCTGTATCCAGCAGAAATTATTTTATGAGCTGTTTTTTTTTATTCAACAGTGGAGATTAACCTTGTGCCCCTCCCCTTCTCCTTCTCTTTCACACATTTTGGCCTTCCTCGCTCTATCTGCCTCTCTGTTACTGCCTCTCTCAGTCTGACTGGCATGACATGGAAGAGGTAAGACCCACTTATGTGCATTAGCTGGTTTTGGCTATGCTACTGAGTGGCTAGCACATCATAGCACCTCTGCCTCAGGAGATAGAGTCATTTATATGTTAGTGCTCAGCCCACAGAGGGCTGCACTGGATATTATCAAATGGGCAGCAGTACAAAGAATCTGACACACTGGTTGAATTTGACGTCTAATGTAAATTGAAGAGTTAACATTTTTGCTGTGGATGTGTTCGATGAGTGGGTCTTGTTTGTGTGTTGACAGCGGGCATGTGAGTGGGTAGCAGAGGTAACGTTGCAGCAGTTACGAGTTTGTCCATGTTGTAATGGCAGTCAGCTGCATTCAAAGAGATGTGCAAAAAGGGCCAATCTGCTTCCCCCACTTTTCAAGCAGTTCTTATCAGGCAATTACCGGCTCACCATTGAAATACCAACATGGTGGTGTTACACTGGCGATGGTGGAAAGGCTACATAGGTCATCTTGTAATTATGACTTCCTTGTGCCTTTATTGTCTGTGCATAATCAGCTCCATCAGGGCTGAAATAATTGATTCTCCATTTATGCTAATGGTATGGATCTGGAGCATACCGGAGCAAATACTCAGCCATGTTGTCTTTTGGGTGTGACATTTAAAAAGTCTTATATTCCAGTCAGACTGCACTGTGTTTTTGCTCCGGCTTCAGTGACAGCCTTGAGTAGAGGCGCCAGGTTGCACTTCTACTAACAAGACCAGACATTGAATGGCAACGAGACTTTCAGATTTTACCAATGCCTGTTGAGGGACCTTACTACTGTGTATTAACTGATGGAGGTAAGTTAGATTGCACTGATGCATGAAGAGCCTTACCAATTAATCCCCCCAACAACCAGGCTGTGTGAGGCTCCAAACACAGACTCATTAGACGGAACCAAACTGACTTGTTGCTTGCTTGCAATGTTACAAAAATATCTGACAAGAGCTTCATAAAAACATTTCAGACCGATGCCTCACAACTACCGATAAATCCCATAGTTCTTTAATGTCAATCACCTGTCATGCCACGGCTTATAGACTGCCAGAAGCCCAGCAGGCTGCCTGTGGCAGGAAAAGGTAGCACTTACTCATGGGAATTAAAGTTTTTCAGTTACTATGCATGACACAAATCACTTGTACGTCCATTGCCCTCTCCATGAAGAGTGCTTGTTGTAAAATGTAGTGAATGTAATAAAAGGCTTCCTTTTTGGTGTAACAAATGTGTATGAACATCTGAGCCCATCTTAGTGCTGCACTCAATTTCATGAAATATGCTTTAGCTGCCAGAGACCGGTTCACCAGCCAAATGGGCACTTACAAATGGCCAGTTAACAAAACCAGCACACCAAGGAGTTTCTGCCATATTGTTCACTGGACAGCACTCTCCCCAGCGGAAACCCCTCAAACAAAGGCAACACGGAGTAGAGGAAGGCCGTGACGGCTCTATCTCATTCCTCCCTGCCACTCACGCTGCACACACATCAATCACAGCCTGCCGGCCTCAGATCTGAGAGGCTTTTTGGATGCAATTTGTCATAGGTCTTTAGGCTCTGGCATGCTTTTTAAAAGCTCAACTAAACTGCCTAAGATAACGGTTGTTGATTTCCTTAGTGGGTGGTAATCAAAACGATCTGCTCATTGTCCAAGAAATGACCAATGGTCACTATTAGGATTGACATGGCAGTTAAGTACACCCTAATGAGAATGGATGAGCACAGGGTGGAATGATTGTTTACACTTTGACATTTTTTTTTTAAAGAGTAATATTACATTGGGAATAATTTATGGAGCTCTGTTTTCCTTTTCTAGCAAAGCAGACAGGACAATAGGGCAAAGAAAAAAATTTAGTGAAAAATTTCAATCTGAGTTTAGATTCTAGCTACATTCATATTTTAAATCTCATTCTTCAACTCGGGTATTCCCTTAGCGTGAACTTTTAATCTGGCACCAGATTACTCATGAATAAGAGCCTATTCAGTGACTGGTGCTTTATTCACCAGCCTGCATAGTGGAAGAATACTCCAGCAAGGAGGATACATGCTACCCTTTCAAGAGCAATTGCCACTTTCAGTGAGCCCTCCATGGGAGCAAGCTGCTGAGAGGTGGGTTGTGATGGGCCCAATTTAATGCTCCATTATGCAAATTGATCATCTCAATTGACCATCACTCTGGTAATAGGACGGGCTGACTGGGTGTGAGGGGCAAGTGTCTTTTTAAATCTTAAGAAAAACATCAGACCAAAGTCCCAGGTGCTAAAAATAAGCGAGGTGAGTAAAAACACGAAGAAATGCATCACAACTTCCACCAATGAGGCGTGACTGAGATGAGTGACAGGGAGTTAATGGCCTTAAGGTCTTGGTGACCTCACTTTTAAAAGTCACCTGTCTTGTCATTCCCGAGAAATTTAAGAATAAAATACAGCATTTGCATGATGAGTTTCAGTTTGATGACATTTTCAGACTAATATTATACATAATATACATTTTAGGTACGGTTTTCTCCTTCTATTCCCCCCTCCAAGCAGACTCCCTTGTTCATAATTCCATAATTCCAAATAGATTAGAGGAGCAAAGCAAGGGTATTTGTTTTTATTTCAATCTAACTTGGAGTTAATATTCTACAAATTATGCATTGCAGTGAACACAAATTGAGTTGGAAATTCTTTATTTAATGGGAAGATTTTCAGCACGCTTATCGTCTGGCAACCCTGTGAAGAATCACACGACACACTTGACTTTCCCTCAGAATGGACAGGGTCCAGGAAAGTCAGAGTATGGGCGAATTCATTTTGTCAGTGCCTAATTGCATTTATTGGCCATGCCTGGCACCTCCTAATCCTGGATTATGATGATGCATTAACAGCTGCGACTGGCTGTTTACAAGGCATTTATTAGCCGGTGTCAACATAACGAGACAAATTCCACCTATCACATTAATCACCCACTGCCAGGACTGTGTCACTACCAAGAGCAGAGCCAGATGACGCATAGGCCAAGGCTGCGCTGAAGCTGCTTCCCCTTTTTGAGCATTAGCCATTATTATATTGCCAACAGATAACCTACTCAGTTACTGTCACCCCGGCAGTGAGCTGGTGACGTGAAACTTGAAGCAAACAAAGAGCAATGAATTTAAGGAGTTAAAAGATAACAGGAGAAGAATTGTGGAATCAAATGCAAGGTTGAGTGCGTCAAATCACAAAAACAATTTACCACACATAATACTTCTAATTGAAGTCAGGTCCCTTAATTACAGTCTGAGTATTGTTTACTGTGAACCCATTTCCTCTTCATTGTTCCTTGTCCAGCAGTCAATTTCCCCTCAATCTACCTCTATGTAGTTTAATTTAATCTCTCCTGCCACATGAATATCTATATAAACATCCAAAAAACAGAACACTGTTAATATTTTTAAATGTATGAAGATGATTTCATGAATTATGTTTGATAACAAATTCAAGGCTGCGTTTAGAACAGTGAAAATGCTTCATACTATTATTCTCAAATAAATGTGAACAGCTATGGCACAAAAGAAATTGCATGTTAAAATATCTCTAATTACACTCATTAATGAAAGTGTTAAATGATATTTCAGGATGGAACTAGTATTCTGTTGACACAAAGGGGTGCAGGTTGAGTGACTTACTATATTTTGCCTGTGGAGTTGGAGCAGGAGGGACATTGATTTCTTTCCTTTTCAAGTGGTCCCCAAAAGTGATGTGCAGCCATTAAACAAGAGTCTGCGAGACAGACCTGACAAAACCATTTGAGAAATGATATTGGAGAACGTCCCTCTGGCCTCACCTTAATGGAAGCAAAGGGTATAGCTATTGCATTTTGTACAGACATCATCGGGAATCATCAAGTGAAAACGCCTCTCGCCCCGTAAACTCTTTATCTGAGGGGTTCTCTGATTCCATTTAAAGAACTGTGTCTTGTCTCAGACTTTGTGCCAACATCACTCCTTCAATTCTCGGATCTGTCAAGATCGGCTGGACTGGACACATTGATATTGTCAGTGTGGAATGCTTGAGATCCCCTGCAAGCTCAAAGTATGATTGTCCAGACTGATGTCATGAAATGACACACCAATTTGTCTGCCATTGGGGTGTTATCAACGCTGTTTGGCCTCCATTGATTTACATTACTTTGTGAAAGCGTGTGAATTTAGGCCATGAAAGGGCAAAAATCTGCTTAGAGAGGGTGGTCGGGGGGGGTGATGGATGGGTAAAACACAGGACTTTCACCCAGGAGACCAGGGTTCGTGTCACCTTTCCTTTGTGTCCCGCGTGTCACATTTCCTTAACTCAACCGTCGCCTTTGTTTTTGTTTTTTTACTATAGCCAACCCCGTTCTTCTTCTCCTAATCCCAACCCACGTGTCACGTTTACCTAAACTCAACTGTTGATTAGCAAGTGGCAATAACACGGCAAGTGTTGTGTATGTCTACGCACAGCGTAGACAACCACGCGGATAGCCCATAATGCGTACAAATAACACTCCACTTGGCTTTAGGAAGTTGGCATGTATGTTGATGAAGTTGTTCTTCATGGAGAATCCACAATGAACTTAAGACCACAAGCACTATCTGTAGTGATTACAAAAATTAAATTGGCTTCAAACTATCAACACCAGCAGATGAATGCATAACGTACAATGCTTTAGTGCACTTACACATTTAAAACTAATGATCCAGTGGAATTTGCTAAACAGTAGATTTATTACTCTCACATCATATCATGCTTTGTAGATTGCTTTTACAGCAAGTGGTGAGACTGGATTGTAAAATGTGTGCTCTCTGGCTCCCAAAATGAAAGTGCTTTTGAGATAAGGACCGGATGAGAGGACGGGAGATACGGCACATTGCAGCGGAGCAGCTCCCAGAACGAGCTGTTTCACTGTGCAGTAGTCTGCATTATATAATTCTGGTGGGGTTTGCTGGCATCTTACAGTTCACCTCCCACCGCTAAAGTTTGACGACAGGGCCAGCTCTCTGGCCTTGTTGTCCTCCCAAATGTGCAGAAACAAACAGACATACCTCATAAGGGCACAGTATTAAATTACATTCAGTTAACAAACAGCCCCACATTTGACTCGTGTTTGGCACGTGGGAAATACATGTCACCCTCCTGATTAATACTGAATCATAGAATTGAAATAAGAGTGGTGGGTGGAGAGTGCTGATGTTCACCAGCCTCCAATTCCTCGCCCTCGCAGTACCCCTTTTCTCGGGAACAGCTCCCTGCCATCTGTCAGTATTGGAAAGCCCTGGTGGCTTGCAGCAGGTTTTTCCAAACCTACATACATGGCTGCTTTTCCCTGTCAGAGACTCTGCTGTGCATGAACGTTCAGCCGTAACCAGCCACTCAGCTACAAAAAGGTGTCGGCCTAGCCAAAGCCTCGTTGACACCCATGAAAAATCTCCCTTAGAAGTGTTATTGACCCAGGACAAAATCAGCTGGTGGGCTGTACAATGGCCAGAAAAGGACACAGTAAAGTTAAAAAAGCATTACCACCAGTGAAGTTACTTTAATGTAATTGGACATTGTTTGCCTGAGTGCTATTTAATTGCCTGGGCTTCGCTGAATTTTTCATGCAACTCTGTGTCGACAACAAACATACCACAGCATTGGCAATGTGTCCTTGTTAGTTGTTTGTGGCTTCATTTGGTTCATATCTCTGCTCACTCTTTTCTGTGCAACATTGAAAGTGAGCAGAAAGTCCATCCTTAGCTAAAACCTGTGAATAACGATGGCTCCTGCATCATTGAGAAAAAAATAGGCTTCCGTTGTTAAAAATGACTTCCATTAAGTAAAGAAAACTAAGGGGATGCCTCATCTTGAGCTGAAAAATTTAAACGGCTGCTTGTGTGGCCTCTGGTTCATGGACCAGCTGTGACGGTGACCTCCAAGAGTCTTTGACGTTAACCGACAGCAGATTGGGTGGACAAGGACGCTTCTCTAGCAGCTTAAGCGCTGCTTTGTACCTACATTTTAGCCTTTGCGAAGTACTATCACAGAAGAAATAACTCCAACTTAAAGCCTTTCCTTCTTCCTTTATTAATAATATTTACACATCAACAACATGTGGCGTTTTATTTCCTGCATCTTAACTACCCTGATGTTAAAGGCAGTAAAATTATCTCACAATGAATTATGAAACTTTATGTGTCTGACCCTGGTTTTGAAAGGTCAAATTGGATTGACAGTTCTGTTGCACACAAAAAATGTAAAAAAGCTATCTTATGATATTATAATTTGAGACTAAAGAATAAAGGGGAATAAACTTCAGATGATTAGGGTTTTTTGTCTCCAAGTTTGACTTAGGGAACACTCAACCACAGTGGCTCACTTACAAGGCAACAACACCACTGACATGTAAGCTACTGTACTGAAACAGTCGTCCTAAAGGCTTAACGGTAGATGTCCGGTACGTTTGATTTTCTCTAAAATTTACTAGCGAATAAATAGTAACGATCTCTCTTTTTTTCTGTGACAGTGACAGTAAAAGAAGAGCACATGCTACAAAAACTAAAATAACAATATAAAAAAATGTAGTTTAAGCAAAATGCTATCATATTTACTCCTGCTTTAGGTAGCTATTATTCAACAGACTCCTGCGGTATATATTTATGAGATACATTTTTATGTGGAATTCAGAGAGTATGTATAAGCACACACATTCCGGCCCTCTTGAAGTTACTTTTTTTCCCACACCATAACCTTACACACCCTGATTTAGATTTTAAAAAATCATTATCATTGGCAACCTTTGAGGAGACAACACAGACCAAAACAAAACAGGAGAGTGCATGAACGTGTCTCATGTTAAACGTTGGCATTAACTGCCATCTAGTGGCTAATACTGGTATTGCAAGAAAACAGAATTTTAAACCCCTGAATTTAGAAACGTGGGAGAACATTTTCCTGCAAAGGGACTACTTGGTTAAGTTTAGTAAAATATATTGGTTAGGATTAAAATAAACCCTTTTCTTTCGGAAAGCCCTGAAGGCAAATTTAACCCTTGTGCCTATGCTAAATTTGGAGTCTGAGTAAACAATGTTCATGATTGAATGTGATAACGAAATTACTGTCATGGGGACATCCACGGCCTCAGTCTCAATGTCTTCTATATCTTTATATTTAAAGGTTTAGATTGTGAATCAACAACCAGGCCTCCCTTATACGCTTGCAGTTGGTCCAGAATGCTGCAGCTCACTCACACACACACACACACACACACACACACACACACACACACACACACACACACACACACACAAACACACACACAAACACACACACACACACTGTGATAGTTGCCTTAGTATATTTTTGTCATTTAGTCTTTTACTGTAAACTGTAAACTTGTCTATTGTAAAATAAAGTGTATCATGTCCTCTTTTTAAATAATTAAATAAAAGTAGTAAGTTTGATAGAGACGTTTTTTTGGCGGGCTATTCCTAAAGGGATGTAACTTGTGTCTGGTATCTACAAGCAGGTTTATAGTAACATTCCTACTGTATATCATCTCTGCATTCCCAAGAACTTGGGCATTTGCTGGGACATTTGTATTATATTTAACTTATTAATGTTATCTTTAATTGATTGAGAAGAACTGAACCATGTAAACCTAATAGTATACCACCACATTTGCAGGAAACGAGTGTCTTGGGATTATTATACTCTGTTTGCATGGTACAACTTTTGTCAAGAAAAACAAGTTTATCCCATAGAGATAATATACATGGTTTGTCCCTTTTTCAATGTTGCATTCAGTTGTCGATGGGAGCAATGTGGAACTTTAAAAACATGTTGTGACAATAGTTTCATTAAAAACTTCTATTAAAGGGATCATTTTATACCCAAATTGAATTGATTTAGAACACGGAAGGCAAAAAGTGGCTGTAGTGTGATCCTTATTCGTTCGGTTATTTACAGAATACTAGGCTACATGTGGGCTTATACTGCTGCACAAAGTGGTTTTGGTATTCCAAAACCTACTTGTGGTGGGGCATTGTAACCATGCACATACTATGTATGTCACAAGACGTGTATCTAAATTACGAGCAGAGAATTGAGAGTTCAACGTTCTACCGAAAAGCTCCTGAACGCATCATGAGAGGGAGGAGACGCATGAACACTGACCACACGATACACCACCCTGCCAACGAGCCAGTGTTAACAGGCCTAACATGTCGGGGAAGAGTTTTCGAGTTAGCGACGGGGATTGGATTTGTCCTGATAAAAAGTAAGTGTTCCTGACATTTTTAATACAATACCATTTTACAAACTAGTTAGCTAGCTGTTTAAATGTAACTGCATGTTTGCTGAATTTGCTGGTCTTGCTAACGTGCAAACATTAGCACAGGCCTTCTAGCATTTCACGCTAACGTTAGCTAAGGAAACCAGGTCACTTTTACCTTATCTTTACGTCATTATCTTCACTGTATGCAAAATAAACGCCATATAAAGTGTTCCTTTAAGGGGACGTGTTTTGGTTTAGCTACGTGTCAGGAAGTTTTAATAAAGGTTGTCAGTGTGTGCAGACTTATAAGATATCAAGCTAGCTAAAGTTAGCTTCTGTGGGTCGAGTGAGAGGCCACACTTGGTATAGGGGAGGTGTTTACAATGTTGTAGAAGCCAAGTTGTCATGTGCGTAGAGTCTAACTTAAGTAGTCTGTAATATCAAGTCGTATTAAGTGACGGACAGGCCAGCTGCATTTCTTAATTGCGCACTTTAAAGGCTTTTGACACAAGTTGTGCAACGAAAGGCGTTACAAGCTAATGGTTTGCCACATGAAAAATAAATACAATTACACTACTACTCATGCTTGTAGCACATTCAGGTTATGCCTAAATGATTAAATAAGTTAAGCTTTATCTGCAATGTCATAATTTGTTTATACTTTTGCAGGTGTGGAAACGTGAACTTTGCTAGAAGAACTAGTTGTAACCGATGTGGGCGGGGTGAGTCATTTATGCAAATAATACATCTTGCTGAAGCATACTAATGTTAACAAAATTCCGCTGTACTAAAAAAAACATTGGTCTGCTTCCACAGAGAAAACCACAGAGGCAAAGATGATGAAAGCTGGTGGAACAGAGATTGGGAAAACTCTGGCTGAGAAGAGTAGAGGCCTATTCAGTGCAAATGATTGGCAATGCAAAACGTACGGGGATTGTAAATAAGGGATTGACAGAATGTTTGATTAACCAGACACTGGAGCAAGTAGAAAAAAGATGTTTCCTTATGAGTGGATTACATCAGAAAACTATGCATTTTAATAGGCCAAAGGCCTTTTTTTTTTAGATTTTAAGTGTGTTGAGATTTTACAGATTGTTTTATTTACCTTTCCTCCTGTTCTTATACAGATGTGGCAATGTCAATTGGGCTAGGAGGTCAGAGTGTAACATGTGTAACACACCGAAATACGCCAAGCTTGAGGAGAGAACAGGTATCCCTACAAATAAATATAGTTTGCCATTTTTTGTGTGTTTTAAAAAAAACAGGTATTGATTGCCTTTTTTCCATCTTTAAGGTTATGGTGGAGGTTTCAATGAAAGGGAGAATGTGGAATACATTGAACGGGAGGAATCTGATGGTGAATATGATGAAGTGAGGCATACCTGCAAGTATTTTGGCAACACATTCAACTGAAAGCGTACACATGTTTGGCAGATAGAATCTTGATTTATTTTTTTCCCCCCAATGTTACAGTTTGGTAGGAAAAAGAAAAAGTTCCGTGGAACGAGTAACAGCACACCTTCCTCAAAAGAAACTGAAAAGAAAGAAGTAGCAAAAGTTGAAGATGATGAGGAAGATGAGGAAGATGAGGAAGAGGGTGACCTTTCCAAATACAAACTGGATGTAAGATTGGTGGCTGGAGCTGGCAATTAAAAAGATCAAATTTTATAATGCTAGCCAATAACAATGTAATATTAAACACTTTTTCTCCAGGATGATGATGATGATAATAATAATGATGATGATGAAGAAGAAGATGAGGGCGACCTGTCGAAGTACAACCTTGACGCAAGTGATGATGAGGACAAGCCAGCTAAGAAAAAGGGCAGCCACTCGGGTTCGTCCCGTTCATCCTCGCGCTCCTCAAGCTCCAGTTCACGGTCGAGGTCCAGGTAAAAGGGTACAGGTCAAGGGTAACTCCAGGCAAAATGTCAGTATCCGCTCAATCTTCCTTCTGATTTACTGATCAATTTCATGTCCTGTTCTGCTGATTTGTTGTTTTCTGTTAGAAATTAAATGTGCAGACGGAATTATATTTCTGGGTAATATCTTTTCATGTTTTTGTTTTAAAAACGCCTATGACTTTAGATGGAAGCAATTAGGGTTGGGTACCATACATTTGCATCGGTACCAGTACCTGAAATTCTGTTCTTGTACCCAACAGTACCTTTTTTGGTATTTTCCCTCTGTAATTACCAAAAAAAACATTCCAAACCTATCTTCACAATTAACATTTTGTTATATAGTTTAAACATTTTACACTCAAAACAAAATAAACAAATTTTTAATTTAACAAAAATAAAACTCCCTCTCTCCTCCCAAACTCGTCCCTACAACCTATTAAATAATTATTTCTAACTTACTGTAACTTTTAGTCTTGTATTTGTATACTAGTCTTATTTAGCATGTTTTAGTGTCGTCATGAGCGAGTTTTAACTGGTCTTTAATGTTTTATGTAACGCGCTTTGTATTGCCTTCTTGCTAAAAGGTACTGTAGAAATTAAGTTGCCTTGCCTTACAACCTCAGTCAGTCACCAGCCCATAGAAACCACTGGTGGGCCTGATTGTGTCAGAGTAAGTGTAACATCAACAGCCTCGCCATTAACGTGTCACAGTGAATAGTGTTTTGAAAAACTTTAACCATACTTGAAATTGACTTTATCAGCATTGCCGTGACTCACTGTGACTTTAACAAAACTGCGGAGCCTACGCAGTTTGCGCTGCACATGTGTGTGTAGGATCTCCGCTCTCTGTCAATATGCAGAGCGGACAGAAAAGCATGTGCTTACACCCTCTCAGGTACCAAAATTTGGTACTGTTTGATTTTAAGTGAATTTGACGTAATTTGGTTGGTACCCAACCCTAGAAGCAATGCAGTCTTCATATTGTAGTCTTGAAAAGCACTCCGGTTCTCTGTTTAAACTTATTACCTTTTACAGGTTTTAATTGTCTTTCTTCTGGGTTATTTCTTCAAACCCCCTTATAAGTATTTTGTTATCAGTTATACAGCAAGGCAAGAATAGTTTTCTCAAACACTCAAGATTTAAAGTCAGTTAAATATATGTGTCCTGTGAACCATTAAACTATTCTTCTTGTTCAGAAAATATTGGAAAGGTTCTGTTTTTTTATCTTTTAGGTCCCGCTCTAGAAGCTCATCCAGTTCCAGGTCTGGATCTCGCTCGAGGTCCCATTCCAGGTGAATGAGGTGACATGCACTCTCTCCCTTTAGGGAGTGTGTGTGTGTGTGTATATGGGGCTGAAGGCTGCAAAACAGTCCTATTCCCTATCTTAAGTTTGAACAAAGATTGGATAGTGCTTACTCTGCTTCTTTCTCAATCTGCAGATAGTAATTTTGGTTTGAAATTAATAAACTGCCTCAACTGTTATTGAAATTGTTTTATTTTATTCACGGCTATTTAAAGTTTAATTTAGGGCAGAGACTATCAAAGGTACTTAGTCTGACTACCTGAACTGAGTTTTATTGTGGCTCAGAACACAGAAAAGACATCTGGGGTCTTCATCAAGCATCTCTCAGCAGTGGTGCTGGCTTTTATTATATTCAGAAGGAATCCAAACATTTTCTTAATTGCTTTTTCAGTTCCGTTAATCCAAAGTTAAATGCTCTTAATCAGAGAAGCTTGATAAATACCCACGCTGATAAAACTCTGTCTTGACCTTACTGACCTCAGTGCTTGGTTTATTCCTCCAAAAGATCCAGTTCCAAGTCTGGAAAGGGTTCCTCTCCCCGGAAGAGGTCCTGCTCACCCTCCTCCTCACCTGAGAGGGGACAGAAGCGCAGTCGCTCCAGGTCCTCATCTGGAGAGAGAAAGCGGAGGCGTTCTAGATCACGTTCGTCCGAAAGGTTTGGGTTTCTGTGGAATACCACAATGGCACTTATTATTATTAGCCATCTGTCGCCTCGCTTATTGGAATTTAGAAATATGAAATATGTTTACATTTTGCCTCGTTAACTTGTTTTTGTTTTATATACTTTGACCTTGTACTTGTTTTAAGTATGTATAAGTGAATGTTAATAGCTAAGCCTGCTGACCTTGTTCTTCTTCCCATGGTGTTTGTGTGATTTCAGGGGCCGCGGCAATTCCTCCGGATCCTCCCATTCTGACTCGAGTTCAAAAAAGAAATAAATTAATCACAGCCTTTAAAACAAGAATAGGAACATAAGTAGAAAGTGCATGTTGTGTTGCAAGGAAAACAACCACATCATTTCAATAAGCTGTCCATTTTCATAGAAAAGTCTCATTTCCCTTAAAAAAGGGAGGGCCAACGTCAACATGACTCCTCTCTGCCGTACCCATCATTACAAGCTCCCATTTTAAAACCACATACACGCCAATCTGTGACAAAGTGTCAAAGTGTCTGTAACCGCAGGTGTCCAGTAAACATACATATTCCCAAGAGAAAGTCAAATATACTGTGAAGAGGCTGTATGCCGTCTTAAACCCTTTCTGCTGATTTTTCTTCGTGGCAATACATTTTAGTCTACTCATCTGTAGGGAAATTGAAGTAAACATTTTTGATTACTTTTTTTTACCCCTAGGAACCATCTGAGATTATTTTTAAAATAAAGGTGAAGTACTTAAGCACCAATTTAAAATAACAGGGATGTAGTTATGAATTTTTTCTTCTTCTTGATAAATACATACTTTGCTTTTTATTTTCACGGTAAGTATTTTTTATTTTTTTATATTGCCTGTTTTAACTAAGTTGCAGTAAATTCAACATTCTTTGGTTTAGTTGTTTGTTAGTTAATTATTACACAATTGTCACCTGTCACCAAGTTACTCCTCTTCATTTGGAAAACCAATGACATAAAGAAAAGACTGATATTCATAATCCAGTTTAGTATATCCAGAAATATAACCATACAGTAGTAAATCCCGTTCATGGTAAAATGTGGCAGTACAGGCTTTTTATTGGTGAAACAACTCTAATGTACACGTGTAAATAAACTCTTGTCGACATTGTTTCCTGTTCCTTAGTTGTTCGTTTGATTAATCCAAGACTGGAGACGTCACATCTAGCACTGTATAAATATTTGCTAAATCCGACAGGTGTGTTTGATTAATCCCCGTATCACTATTTAGCCGTTAAATATAACTTCTTGAATCAAGTATGGTAACGGTAACATGAATGTTACGTAACAGTGCTATAAGATGTCTTCAGGGTTTGGTTGATGGTCAATTTGCCAGTAGTCCATGGAATGAGGTCTTTGCCACGTAACCTGTCGTGAACCGTTACCAAGTTACCGTTCTCTCAAGTAACGTTAGCTTTTCAGTGACAACCTAATGATGTAGCCGGTTACTATTTAGTTTATTACAGTATTAATATAGTATCTTTATTTGCATGCCTTAAACTAAAGGTTTAGCTGCGGTTATAAAAACTAGCTCGCAGCACCAGAGATACACATTCCCTATCTGACTGACGACATGTTAACAGCTATGGCCTGGTTAGTTTCGACGTTATGTAGGCTTTAAATAATGAACATAAGGTCGAAACTAACAATGTTTGTTTAAACAATGTTCAGTATTCAACGACTAAGTTAGGGCACTTGGTCGTTGATTACTGAACATTGTGCGCCACACTTCAGTGTTGTCATTTTCACCGTGGTCAACAGATGGCACTGTTCCTACTGGTAGCCTATGCTGAGTTGAACGGAGTGAGCGATACATTGGTGTGTAATATAATTAATATATCGTGGGATATATCAGGCAAGAAGTCACGTTGATCAAGTATTGTCACGCTCACCTGTTAGAGTAGTGTTTCTCAAATGGGGTTACGTGAAGGTTTTGCAAAAATGCTAATTTAAAAATATCTCTTGCATGCATAATTCCTAAAATAAGTATACTATAATAATGAATGAGTAAAGTGATAGATTCTAAACATTTGAAATGTAGTATTTAAATGGTTTTTGTATTTAAAAAAAAAAAAAAAGTTTATTAGTAAATCAATCGCTGTATTGTTCCTCATATTTGTTCTACGAATGTTTTGCGCTGGCGGGGGTACTTTGCAACAAAAAAAAAACATTCAAAGAGGGTACAATATTCAAAAAAAGTTTTAGAAACACAGAACTACACCGTCTGATAAAGCTACCGCGTTCGAAAGGGGTGAAATGTTGGCTATTCTTTTACTGCAAATCTTTGCAATAAAACCAATTCTAGGTTGTATGGGTTGGCTCAAGGTGCTGGGAAAAATAACACCACATGCTGTCTGTGTAGTCTATTTGTAGGTACCTAGGCCTAATTATATAATTTTGCAATTTTCCCTTATATGAGTCTAAACTCAAGTGGCTTACATTTGTTTCGGCAATGTATACCTATTTCCAAATTTGAATTTCCCCATAATCCTCACCAACCGGAGGTCACCGAATTATTTAATACATCCCACTTTTATTTTTAATCAGTAAACCCTAGCTCTGATTTCAGGTACTTAATGACAATGTTTCAGTGTTTTCTCTGCTTAAAATGCGCAGGGAAGGACTTGTTTATTCCCTTATCTCATCAGACGAGTCCGCCCGTGTGCTCACTTCATCAAAATGAGATGATAATCTGTGGCATGTGGGTCCAAAGCAGGTGCGTCTGCTGTAGTGTTAAACTTATCTAAAGTGCCGTAGACCTAGTTATAAATAGGAAGTTAATGAACTGAGATCGTCATTGTAGATGCCATGTACATTTTGAAAAATCCGGTTTATATTTAGTAGCCTACGTGTAGTTGAAACCCACGCGCCTCTGCTGTTTTTTTTTCTTGTTCTTTTTCCTCCGGGCGCTTTTCTAGGTAGTCCCGCCTCCCGCTCGCAAAGAACCCGACGCGCTTTTACGCACTGCATTCAGTTGGAGCGCAACAGTAACCTATGCCGGACCACATGGGCAATCTAATGCATGTAGGCTTATCCTTTCCGAAATGATGACTGCGGAGAGTTGTGATTTTCTGGACTTGCAAACCAACAGTGGAAAGATGCTGGACTTTAACGTCTCCAAGTCATTACGCGAAGACAATGCCACCAACAATTCCAGTTGTGGATACGTTTCAGTTGGTTTCCCTATATCCATGATGATCACTGGCATAGTGGGCAACTCATTAGCTCTTATTCTGGTATACATCTCTTACAAAAAGAAGGAAAATAAAAGGAAAAAATCGTTCTTGCTTTGCATCGGGTCGCTGGCGTTTACTGACCTGTTCGGACAGCTTTTGACAAGTCCCATTGTGATATCAGTTTACCGAGCTGATCTGAAATGGGAGCATATAGATTCATCGGGTAAATTGTGCGCTTTTTTCGGTGTGTGCATGACAACGTTTGGCCTGTGCTCTCTCTTCTTGGCCAGTGCCATGGCACTTGAAAGGGCTATGGCGATAACAAATCCCCACTGGTACTCCAGCCACATGAAGACAAGTGTGACAAAACAGACTTTGGTTGCCGTATGGTGTCTTGTTTTGCTCTTTGCGCTGCTGCCCATTGCCGGGGTCGGGGAATACACACGCCAGTGGCCGGGCACCTGGTGCTTTATCAGCACGGGGGACAGGAAAGTCCCAGGCAATATGTTTTTTGCTATTACTTTCGCTGTACTTGGGATTTTCTCTCTGCTTGTTACGCTTTCCTGCAATGTTATGACGATCCGGGGCTTAATTATGCGGTGTAAAACAAAGTCTGGCACGTCTCAGTCTTCAAAGCAGTGGGAACGGCTCACCACGGAGACCGTCATTCAACTGTTAGGGATTATGTGCGTCCTCCTTATATGCTGGTCTCCTCTGCTGGTATGTTACTACGGGCGTCTTCAGCCTTTACTTTTCTTACAGCATACATCCATTATGGTCGAATAAAGTGAGGCTATCATACAAAATAGGTAGGCTATGCTTAATTATTTTCCCTTATAGTGTCATAAACCCATCTACTAATATGATAAATTGTTCAGTGTCACATTTCCCAGTTTAATTGGATTTTATTGTCAGCTGCCTCTCACAAACAGCTGCAGATCTTTTAATCTCTGGAGATGCTTCATCTCCTGTTGGCAGGATAACGAAAGGAAGCAAGAACAGACGCCGCACACACCACACTTTTCTGTCTTCCTCAATCACTCATTAAGTCATTCACCCTCTTTTATTCATTTTCTCTCAGCCTCGCACGTGCACATATGCACACACAAACACACACAAATCCTACTTGCCAGTCATATACATGCTGACGTGTATGATTCCTTTGAAATCCTGCTACCATTTTCCATTAAGAAGCAATCCACTTATCCGAGTCCTGTTTAGGGGGTCTGCTTATTGTGCTATGAGGTAATGCGTTGTCAGGCACATATTAAATACTCCCACCAAGGATATTAATAGAAGCCACAGCACTGTGGTAGAAAAGATGTCAGAGAGTGAGTAGTTAGAGCGTAAACATTATGCTTTTCTCCTTTAGTAATTTGAGACAGTATAGCTACTCAGGATTGTCTGAAGACTAGTGAAATTACTTGTTAAACTATTGCCCCTCAGCCAATAACATCAGCCTATGAAAGTTTAAAAAAAAGTGAATCACTAATGAACACACTAAAGAACATAATGTATCTCCATTAACCTCTATTGGTACAAACAGCGTGTGCCTGCCTCCCTCCTTCAGGTGCTGATGCTGAGGATGATCTCCAATCAGGTATCCTCCCACGACTGCAATTCAACAGCAGTGACCTCCAATCACACCTCAACCCGGGACGTCCAGTTAGACTGTAACTTTTTTCTAACAGCGATCCGCTTGGCCTCCCTCAACCAGATCCTGGACCCATGGGTCTATCTGCTCTTTAGGGAGATCCTCCTCCGCAAGTTCTGCATCATGGCGACTGCAGTGTCCAACTGCTCCATAGAGGAACAGAATGAGACCCAAGCAGCATTGGCAGCCCTTAACAAGCAGAACCAAGATGGCAACAACCTTCATAAACTACAATGTAGCTAAGTCAACCTTTGACAGGAATTTCTATCTTGTGGCTTTGAGCTTGGGATAAATTGGACACGTGAAAATAGGTATACGCTTTTGTCATGGAGGTGTCGTGGGAAATATGGAGAAAATGTTTTTCTCCAAATGCTACTCAGAATGTTGTGCTATTGGACACACAAGTTGTCTCTGTGTTAGCCATGTCTGCTCTGGGAACATTTGGTTTGCTTAAAACACATTCCATTCAAAGTCACCTAACCAGCATGTGGATGCATGACCGTGTCACTACTCACATTTGGCTTCAGCTTGGTTGACAGGAACTCCCTCAATTCCAGTTTATTTTGTAAGTCAGTTTTGATAACATCTCCCAGACCAGAACGGAAGCATCCTTTCAACAACTTAAAGCCATAAGCCAGCTAAAAGACAATTTTATTAAATTAAGAAAGAAACTGTAAATTTGCTTATGTGAAGTTATAAATAGTGTTGCTATATTTTACATGAAATGTAATCATGGCGGTCATTCAAAAGAAAAATGCAAATCCTAAACTGGAGCCAATTGTTGATTGTAAAAGTATTTATTGGTGTCTGTGGTAACATGAAGTTAGTAGTTTGTTGGCTAAATGCTGATAATAATGCTACCTGCTGGGTATCAGTTGTAGATTTTATGATATACCGTGCGTGGTGCGCCTTGGCTAGCAGCCAGGACTATAAAATGTGAAATTTTAAGTTTGTTGCCATTTTCCCTCCTGAATATGAATGCACTTGTGTATTGTGCAATTATTTTTTCAGCAATTTTCTCTTCAGAATAACTTTGAGGCCTGTCATGAATGAAGTGTGAGGGGCAATAACTGTAGATTTGTGGTGTTCAACAATAAGAGATTATGGATGGCATGAGTGCCTAATATGGTGTCAAGGTGTCATTGAGCAAGCCTTGCCTTTTCATCATATTAAAAGTGTATGATGAAACGTGAACCTAATTTCACCAACAAAATCTTTATTTAATAAAAAATTATAATAGTTTGTGCAGGCTTTTGATCAGTTATGTCATTGTAAGTAGATGTAGATGTAGGTATGCTCTTTTGATAAAAGATTGATGAGCAGAAATGTGATGAAATGAAGTCCTGTCCAAAACACAAAAAAAGAGCAAAAAGCTTTTTTGTTCGTTGAAATCTGAGTGCCAAATGACTAAATGTTATTAACCAACAGTGACGTTTACAGGCAAGGGCAATGATGCAAATATAATCTAACGTTGTCATGTATAGCACTGTAAATGTATTTAAAAAGGTCCAGCATCTCAGTCAAAGACATCTCAAGGATGGACATATTTGCTGTCATAGTAGCCTTCAGGTTATGGGAAATTTCTCACACCAACACAACTCTGCCTTCTCAGCGCATCAACAAAAAGAGGCTCATGTACACTCTGCTTTGCCAGTATTGCTTTTGCCTTTCAAATGTGAGAATACATGCTCAGTGATAATGACCCTAAAGGAAACTGTTAACTGAAAAAAGCCATGTGAAAGATGAACACTTTCTATTTCCAGATGGAAGAGTTTATCTTGTATTGATTGTGAACCTCTGTCTTTGTAGCACTTAAAGGATTAACCTTGGTTGGTTAACAAAAGCAAAAATGTAGAAAGAAACTGTAACGAGTACACAACTTGCTGCAATATAGAGAACATTGACATCAGAATGAAGAAAATACAATACTGGATTAAAAAAATCAGATTATGAAGAGTTAAATGTGATATAATTGCTTACCCAACATGTTCCAAATTTAGTGAACTAAACATTCTGAAAGATAATGGTTGTACTTATTTCTCATGATAACTATCTCTAACATAGCCTCCAGTGTAAGTCTCTGTTTTGATATTTTTCATCCACCTTTCCCTTTATGTAGTGTTTTCTATCCTCGCCACCTCCTTCTGTCCTCACCTCAACCTCCCCGCCTTTAAAACTCTGTCAAGTCTAACTGGTACATGGTTTCCTCAACAACATCTGACAGATCTCTTGGAGTCAAGCCCAAGCGGCACAATTAGCTCAAGTTTTCCATTATATCACTTTCTGCAATACACCTTAACAAAGTGCCAAAGTTATTTGCATAGGATATGAGCAAAAAAGGTATAAAAGAATAGGAGCAAAGCAGGACAAAAACAGATGAGAAAAACAGCAACCTTGCTCTGAGATTAATGGGCAAACAGCTCAGGATCTGTTTTGTTCAGGAGTTGGAGGAGTGTGTTGCACCAAAATCATTAACTTCTCAACTTCCAAGTTCCACTTCAATCTGCGTCATGTAATTATCTCAGTTCTCTGTCCAGGAGACTCTGAAGCTTCCTGTTCTTCAGTTAATACAAGATAATTACGCAAAGGAATACCCCCTTAAAGCCAACTGGCCCTATATTTGGTTGAGAATTTTCCAGTGTGTTACATTCCACCCAAACCCCACACTGGATTGGAAAATGGAAGAAAAACAGTTCCTCTTTCTTAAAGAAAACATGATGCATTTCCACCCTCTTTAATGGACCTAGTAAAGGCACAATGTTGACAAAGAGGGCTTTCTGTGCTTCTGCAGTACAGTTTAAATACGAATGTTTATCAGAACCAGGGGAAATACAGAGTAATATTAGATTTAAATATCTGCAGACTCCAGTTATTGATCCACAGGGTGTAATCTTCAAATGCAATGGTAGAAGATAGCTTCATTAAGAGGTTTGTCAGGATACTGTTTGCTCTCTGCCACAAACACACTGTTGCTAATTAAGTGTCAAGCTTTGATTGTCCGGCCTGTGAATGTTTGCTTATGTGCCTAAATGTGTTTCATTTTTATATGGAGCAGGCTATTTCAGCAGGTAATTACACACGAGAGTCCTGCAACAGCCATGGAGGGGAGTGTACGAGATCTGGTGAATCAGATTTTGTCAGCTGGCACTATTTCTCTAGTCACTCAAGTCACTAATACATAAGCTGAGGAATCATGTGATGCCTTATGATGACAAAGCAAATAGAGGTTATTTCAATTTTTTTTTTTAAATGTCATGTTCATCTTGCATTTGTGCTCAACTTTTAGACCTATGCATTTCACAATTTTGGGTAACATTTTCTATGAAGCCTGTCTGTAATATGCATTATAAACAGTTATAATGTGTTTTAATCTGCTTATAAAGCTCTATAAGTATAGTAATACACACTCATAAATAATCACAATGCATTACAACTATAATCATGACACATTATAAAGCATTTTAATAACTACTTATAAGGTAAAGTAACATATCATTATAATTGTTGGTCTAAAATTCATTATAAACACAGTTATAATGAATAAAACTCAACTCTCACTTGTTTAGAAGGAAATTAGCAAACTCTGCTTCCTTTTGAGCTCTTAGCTGTCTCAATCTTTTCAATGCATCTCCAATATTTACCAGTGTTTTACCACTTCTCTGGTCATGCAACTGTTTAAGTTGAGTATCTCTGTTAATCCTGTTAATGCTGCTACTATGGCTGCAGCCCGTTGTCCTTGCATGTTTTTGTTTCATGTCTGGCAACCGGGGTGACAAAATGGGCAGTTGACTACAATACACAGGCTTTAAAAATGTTGTCAGAGAAGATTGTATTTCAACTTTGCATGTTTCCTTTCTGATGACATAGTTAATTTATTGATTATGTACAGTAAATATGGTATATTACATGTTGGACCTTTAAAGCACTCAATGACCACTTAGAGTAACTGATTGCAGCAGGTTGATTGGTTGCTATGTCTTCAATCTCACTCACTCTCTGGACCAATTAGGAAGTAACTGGATGCTATATGGGCAGGGGGTTTTGCCCTCTTGACCCTCTTTACTCTTTGTCGTGAGAGCCACTGTTCTGCTCAGGCTCTCCTTGCGTCTGCGGTCACAGTAATTCGGCAGGTAATGCAGTGTTGCTAAATTGTTTGATACCTATACCGATACCGTATGTGTTAGAATTGGCGTGCATTGTCTTCTTGCAGGGTCTCCCTGTCATAAAACAGACTACTCCTGCAACTGAACCGGTTGAGTTTTGCTGCTGGTAGGTTGAGCCACACTTTCACCTTCTTGGTTATTTCCCTGCATGTTTAGTTAACCGGCCGTCCAATTGTGTGCATAAACTCCCTCTAGGCTTTGAGGGCCCCCACGCGCCACATCCACGCGCTTTTTAGCGTCGGAAGCTGTTGCCCAATTGGATGCCCTACAGGACTGTAGCCTATCAGCTTGACTGACTGATTGTGACACAGGCATAGTTTTGCTTTTCATTGGCCTGCCCGTGTTAATTAATGTGTGTGGAGATTGGTGTCTCTATTAATGGGTTTCTTTTGGTAAATTAGAGTTAAGTGATTTTTATTTTTGTGGTTTATTTCTTTTTAAATTTTGACGACTTTTATTTCTGTTTAAACTTTCTGGTTTGTTTAGTTCATTTGTGTTTGGTTCTAGGCAGCTATCAGCGACTATCGCCCCCCCCCCCCCCCCCCCCCCCCAATAATCTAGTGCTCTGTTTCCCACAGTTATTGAGTGCTGATGGTGGTGGTGTTGGTGTCCCTGGCGGCTTCATGCATAAATCAAACCTATTTGTTTTCTGTATTTTGGTGGATTAACTATCGAGCTAGTTCAATCCTATTCTCGGGGTGAAATTTCCCGGGTGGCGTTGCCGGTGTCTGCCTTGGGTCTGGTCGTTGAGCGGGCCAAAAGGGCGCTCCACATCAATAAAGTCCCACTCATCACATTATAATAACATTATAATGTCTTACAGCAGTGATTAAGGCTTACGTTGGCTCTAATGTTGGAGGTACAGTATGTTACATACATCGGCAAGGATTTACTAACATTTTAAAAGCATCGCACACATCCCAGTATTAGAACGAATTAGACACTTATAGAGCCTTATTTAACAACACAAACAGTTTTCCGCCAGGTACACTCCGGGCTTCCTGAACAATAGCTGTTAATCAAGGTAAACTAAGGGGGTCTGTGTCTGAGATTGCCTTGAAAGTGACCAATAATAGGAAGGCCAGTGCCTCTTTGGTTTCTGCCCCCAAGTGTACAAAGTCAGTTTAATTCAAGCGAGCAGAAATCAAGTTCAAGAGCAGACCTTACCTTCTGCAAAGCAAACACTTGCAAGCATGTTGTGACTGCTCTGTGCACGTGATGCTTAGTTTACTTTTTCTCTCCCTAATTTTGTTTTTTTGCTCGCAGCTGACTGTATAACTCTCGATTGTTGAATTTTTGCGTAAATAGTCATATCTGCATGTGTGAAATTACATAATTTGCTTGTGAGGATGTTTTGTCGAACCCCGGAGATATGACATGAACCTGACGCCATGGAAGTGTCTCAAGTGCCATGTCTCAGGCATATGATGGTGTCACGTGTGCACAAAGTACAATAGGCCAACCATCCAAGGCTCGACTGAATGTAAATACATACCACATGTCTATCAGATCATATCCTTTGCTCACATTACGCCTCTGCTATTGAATGTCTCCAAGCTCTGAACTCTGAGACACAATTCTCAAATGAGGGCCTTCTACACACTGCCCTTGTTTCTTCACCCTGTGTTCAGGTGAGGAATGCTGTAATGTTCTTTTATTTGAGATATTTTGATCTGTCATAGATAGGCTTATGCAACATGTTGCTGAGATGAGATATCTTATCTTTTGATTTACCTGTCAGTGTCCTTTTGGTACTTTGTATCTTAGTCCTTTACTTGACTTGTAACATGCAATGCACTTTTGATTCATTTGTATCTTAATACTGTTTATTCTGTGGCTTGTGTGGAGGTGTAATGTTGAAATTCCCTTAGAGGATATGAACATGCTATATATTTTTTTCAGTAGGTGTTTGGGCTTTTGTGGCTGCTCAAGCATGTTTTCTAATTAAATATTAATACCGCTTCACTATCATGCTAATTTATGACTAATGTAAGTGGAGCACACAGTGTTTTTACAAGGAGTGTGCTTCCCATTAATATTTAGTTTCTATTGTGCATCATAAATGAACTCTGGTGAGGCTGCGCCAATAAATACATTTTGAAAAACTGAGGAATGATTCTGGTGTCCAATGTTCTAAGACTCATACCATGTAATCAATCATGCCGCGGTCGGCTTCGTCATATGAGAACGATTTAACTGAGAAGGATTTCATTGTTTTTTACTGGTGAATGTTTTGATCACTGAATCTTGTTAAATACTGGTCACCATTTCCAAGCATGCATAGTCTTATATTGACCTTGGACAGTGTTTCCCATTGGCTAATAAATTGAACAAAGTGGTCTGAAATATGTAGATTTTGTTGAGGTGTGATGCATGGTTCTATGCTTTATGCTACACAGTACCTAAACTGTGCAAACGTCTTAGGCAGGTGTGGAAAAAAATGCTGCAAACTAAGAATGCTTTCAAAACTATAAATTTAGTTAATTATTATTACCATTAATTTACTAAATGCAAAGTGAGCAAACAAAAGAAATCTAAATCACATCAATATTTGGTGTTACTAACCTTTGCCTTCAAACGAGCATTAATTCTTATAGGTACACTTGTAAAAAGTAGGGCAACGTAGAGGATCGTAGACGCAGTGGTTGGCCAAGGAAACAAGCTTATTTCCCTTCGAAATCGGAAGATGTCCAGCAGTGACTTTTAGAGTGACTGGCAGAAACCAGTGGGACCCAGGCATACCCATCTACTGTCCGGAGACGTCTGTCCAGAAGTGGTCTTCATTGGAGAGTTGCAGCCAAAAAGCCAGACCTCAGACATGGAAACAAGGCTAAGCAACTAAACTATGCACGTAAACATAGGAACTGGGGTGCAGAAAAATGGCAGCAGGTATTCTGGACTGATGAGTCAAAATTTGAAATATTAAGTACTGAAATGGTTAATCTGCTCAGTAGCACACTAAAATGTGGTAAACCTGAAGTGCTCATTGAACATACAGTACACTCAGTAAATCAAAGGTAAAATGCCCTTATATTGCCTTATAGATGAAATTTGTGACTTATTTTGAGGCTTTAATTCAGTAAGTCATTAATTGTGTAAATTACTTGGCTCGGTCTTCTGGCTCTGCACACCATGTAGTCATTTTATTGCTGAGTAAGGGCACTGTCTGCATCTGATCAATTCTAGTGGTCCATTAAAGGCTTTATCCTCCCATTATTTATCGCTGTTAAGATCTAGCTAGAGGACTGACTTGACTGAGGATGTACATTACATATGTAGACAGAACAGAGAGAAGAAACATATTGTGCCTTATGTGTGTGTTAAAATGAATTATAGATATAAAGCTCACTGTGAAGTGTTGCAAAGGCTCTTTAAATAATAAACAAAAATCCATATTTACAGGTAACTGCGCCAGTTGTATATTTAGCTTGTGAAGGTGAATGGGATGCAATTTGAAATGGCAATTTTCAGTTTGTCAGAATAAACCATGCTGGTGTGGTGCTCCAAATGTGTCCTTAAATTGTAGTCTATCATTTTTTTGCGAAGCAGAAGTTGCTCTCTGTGATGATAACAAGAAATATTGAGGACCATAATCGTTTCTCTGTTACCACCAAGTGTTTTAAATTTAGTTAATTTCCCTAAAGCGTCTTGATGGCAAGGTCTGTTTCAATGATTCAGTAAGTCTCATGGCTCTCAGCAGCAAAACACTCACACAGCAAAAACATTGGTTTTATTAATTTTATCATCATCAAGGGGTTCTTTGATTCATAGAAATATGTGGCAAAATGTTCTGATGTTTGGACTGTGGCCTGAAGGACTACTGTCATTGCTTCTTGAAAGCTCTCCTTCCATGGATCATTATGCTAAGAAACATAAATGTCTGTTTGCTCTAAATGACATAATTGCTCTGCTAGGGCCTGTCAGAGAAGTAGAGGCATGCCTTTAACTGAATCAATCAGGTTGGCGATAAATGCTTCTACTTTACCTTGCTAATGCTTTTAATGTATAATTTAAATGTATGGACAAGGTGTTTTTTTTCACAAACTGTGGGAATAAGTCAAGACAATGCTGCTGGGCTTTGTGTTGGGACAAAGTATCCTCAGGTCAGATAAACAAAGAGGGTGAGTCAACAGCTCACTTGCTGGCTGCAGAGAGGATCCAGCAGCCTCCCTGCCTCTGAACGCAGTTATTCTGCTGTGGAATAGGTTTGGCTGTATGTCCTCAGACAATTATCCATTATGGCTCCAAACATAGTGGTTAGTATGTGATGGTGGTGTATGGTCTACTAAATGACTATAAGTATGACAGATGTAATGCTTGTATACTCAATCGTCAGTAAATGGAGACGTTACCTAACACATGCACGTGTCCAACATGAATTGTCAACAGGTGCTGTAGATCATTTAGCACATTTAAATCCCCTCAACACTGTCACGATTTGATATATATATACTGCCGTATTTGTAATCACTACGCCATTGCAACTCTCAATCTCTCAACTGATTTATGTGTTTTATTAACATAGGGAGAGTTGTGGTCAGTCTTTGCGAGACTGTGACTGGTGCTCTCTGTTGTTCAAACACAAACTAATGAGGCCGTAAATCTATCCCACGCCTACATGCTTTGAACATCCAGTCCAGCAAAAACACTAATCTATGGCCAACAGTTCTCTCATTTTTGCAGTCAAATCTGTATCCCAAAAACAAAAAAACAAACAAGTTATCACCCTGTAACATAGCATCAGTGATACTGAATGGTAATGTAATAATACATAAGATGAATATGACAAATAGAAGTGGCACTTGCTTCTTTTCAGGAAAAGGACAGATGCTGAGAATTTAGCAACCCTTAGACATCTTGAAGATTTCCTTTTTCTAGGAAATTCAATAGCATATTGTGTGCATTTTGTATTTTTGTTTACATGGCTGCAATAGAAAGCCATGATGATAAACAACATAAAAGGTAATTTTGGAAGGCCACTAAAATGGCAATTAAATGGTTTTGGTTGGAACGTGTCAGTGTTTAGAATGGCAAACTGTAACCAGGGATGTGTAGCCTATATGTGTGTGTTCATTCAGAATTATAAAAGGGAAACTTGCAAGGTTGTGCTTAAAAGGCTGTTTTTTTTTTTCTTAGCCTGCCAGTTAAGCTTTTAATGACTTTTTGTCATTTAATATCAAGATAACAGCGACACCAAACAAACCTGGAATGAAGACACGAATCGGATGGGATTCAATACACCCTCTCAATGTTATTTCTCAGTGTGGCATCTAATAAAATCAGTGTAACACCAACACTCACTTTGCTGCACATAGTAAGCACAACAGGTAGATATCGATTTCACAGCCCCGATATGTTGCGGTGGTAACACTGTTGCGTGTTGACGTCAGTAACTTCTAAGGAGTTACCAAAGGAGTTGGGTTTTCTGAGCATTTTGTTATATTTCATTATTTTAGTCTTCTGCAAACAGGTATTGTAGAGCAGCGTGTGATTTTGTGAATTTTAAAGAGGAGATCATTATTCTGAGTTTTCTTATGCTTAGGTGGGGGAGAAGAAATTGATGAATGAATACATTCAAAAGAAAATATGTATGTTGGCTAGCATAATTTTAGCAGAAATGACATTTTGCCACGCTCGCAAAAATTATTAGGATTCATCCTCTGGAAGACATGAAGGTCTGTATCACATTTTGTGCCAATCTTTCTGGTAGAAGCTAAGATATTTCACAGTATAATTGAAAGGTAAATGCATGTTCATTTGCATGTGAGCTGTACTTAAGCATAGTTATGGTCCACTGTTTCCTGTGGCTGAGACACACTTACTGCATATTATTGGCCAAGCCCAAAACAATCTATCACTTCTCTCTGACTGATGCACAGACACTGTTGGTGGATATTAGCCCTTCCTGAACATTTTCAACATGTGCAACATTTTCAAGAAGGCCGTTCTTAGTCCAATGAACACATTGCCTAATACATTGGGGGAAACCTTATTTAAATTTAGCAACAAAAAGATTGGAAATATTTTAAAACATTGTGGTACTAGCTCCCTGTTAGCCATTATACACAAATGCAGTAAAAGAAAGCAACATAATAGACTAATCGTGACAACTTAACGACAGCCATGTTCCCCGGGGCAACACTGACCGTAATACAATTGCAAGACAAACTTTGCTCAGTGCTATATTGCAACCATTTTTTGGAATGAGATTCCTTTGCCATCTTGGGCCCTCCAGCTCTGCTCCTACAACAAAACACTCCACATTTCTCATTATTTCAGTCTGCTGGATGTTAATATTGGCTGCCCAAAAGTCAAAATAACAATTTGATGTTTTACCATGTGGCTGGGTGTAGTGATGTGCCATTTGATTGGCTTTTGAAATGACAGGTTTTGTATCCTCCACTCTGCTTGGCGCTGCCTGAGCACTAAGGGGCCAAATCCAACTACATACATCTTTATTATAGCACTCTGCCCTGCTTCCTCCTTGTCTGCTACTCTCCCAACCACATTGGAGGTTAAATTTATGTATTTCTGACCACATAACAGGAACAAAAAGGTTAAATGATTAAAAAAAAAATAATACTAATATATCGATTCTCTAAAAATGGTGACTCCCACAATTGGGAGCTGGATTGAATTTATTAATGACTTACTTTTTCTGAAGCCCTTTCTGAAAATGAACACAGTGTCCTAGTTCTGTAACAGTGGTTGAAGCAGACTTTTACCTAAGTAAAAGAAGCAGTACAACACCTAAAGTACTCCAATACAAGACTTGCATTTGAAATTTTATTTAAGCAAAAGTATGAACAGGATATGTTCTTAAAGTATCAAAAATGTATTTATTTAAAATGTATATTATTCTGTTTTTTATCACTTTGTAAAGACTGGGCTACAGAGACAACGTTTTTTTACACTGTGTTCAGCGGCCATGCAGCTAGTAGATGGTGAGGAGATGTTTGCTGTATGTGACAAAAAATGTTGCAGCCTAAAATATGTGACATTGCTCAGAGCACCTTTAATGTAGGGGAGTACAAGTAGAAAATGACAGGAAAAAAGGCCAAAGTACAAGTACCTCAAATGTGTGCTTAAGTTCCTACAGTGGCTGAGTAAATTTACTTACATTCCACCAATACTACTGGTTAGGTTTACTGCATATAATTTAAGAATATATGATTTTTTGTAACTTGTAACCATAATTGTCAAATAACTGTAGTGGAGTAAAAGGTACAGTAGGCCTGTTTCCCTCTGAAATAAAATGAGTGGAAATGAGTAGAAAAATGAGGAAAAATAGAAAGTAGGCCTAGCAAAGAATGGAAAAACTCAAGTAAAGTACAAGTATGTCAAAGCATACTTTAGCAAATGTAGGATATAATTAGTTACATTCTCATTCCACTGCTGTAGGCTACCATTAGTGGATTAAAAGAATCACTCTGAAATCTAGGGAACTAGAATTATAAAAATGCATAGAACAGAAGTAGCTTTATTCATAATTAGGCTTAATAACAACTACTTCAGCAAATGCACTCAATTTCATTCCTCCACTTTTTGACATAGAGCTAGCATTCAGGATATGAGCGCACTTTGTCAGTGTTTTGTGGAGTAAAACTACGCCCCTTCGACGTTGACAGCCTACAAGCATGTGAGTTTGGCAGTTTGGTGTAAACCAGGTGATGTTGATTAGTAACTTCCGGCGAAACTTTCAGCGGTTGGGACTCTGGAAAGACTTTGCGGCTTCACACATTTGAAAGCGTGAAAGGTTAGCAGCAACGTTATTCAGAGACACAAGAGTTAACTAGTTTTCTAGTGTTGCCGACAATATCAGAATCCGTCTTTAGTTAGCCAGTTAGATAGTTGTTAACGAGTTCGCTAGCTAGCTTGCAGCGATTGAAGTAAGATCCACGGACTTTTGTAAAAAAAAAAAAGAAAAAAAAAGAAAAAGGTTAAATGGGACGAAGACATGTGCGAAAGAGAGAGTTGGCCACTTGGCCAAACTAACATATCCCTCTGTGATGGAAAACCTCAGGTCCAATGGGGTAATGTGACATTATAATTGAACACTTCCCCTCCATCTTCACATGGTAGGTGAGTTTTACACCCCGTCCTTCTCTTTCTCTGCTCTCTCTGTGGCTTATTCTGGTTACACCGCTGTTGTCAAGATACCGTAGACTGTACATGCTGTGTTGTGGTTATATTGCTTTTAGGGGCTACAGTGGTATACCTTGTTTGTCCAAATGTAGCTGGTGTCATTCCATTACGGTCATGTGGCATGCCTCACACGCACACACACAATCACTCACTCACTTACTCACTCAGCACCATGGACAGGGCCTGCCAGGGCTTTAGACAAAGTGGAAGTCCCCTAATTTCACTTAATTAGTTGTCATGTCACTTGATTTGTAGCCTGTGCAGAGACCTGCTGGTTACTTGTCTGAGTTTTTTCAGGCATGTTTTCCCCTTAACTTTTAATAGGTAAGTAATAGGCAGGATACTGTCTTATCCCATCACGTCAACTTTTAGATGTAATCTATGAATGCGTGATGTGTGGTTTGTTGTACTGTGGTACTGATCTGAGTGAGGTTCATGTCAAAATAGAAGTGTAAACCATATATCTTAATGATACATGCAGACTTTCACTTTAATTTGAACATGGATTATCATCTTGAAGCTGAGAAATAGCAATGTATATTTAAAATCTGGAAACATTGTAGATGCCTCACTTTGTACCTTTTTGTAGATGACCTGTCTTTCTCTCCACCCTCTGATTTTTTATTTTTACCATTTGTACTTTGTCACACTAACTATAACTTATGTAAGAATCCAAGCACTTAGCCTACTGTCTGCGATATAAAAGTAATAGAGAAAACAAATCTACACCTGTATTTTTACAAATAGCGGGACTAAACAGTTTAAGTTTCTCTGAGGGGGGTGATATTAAAAAAGCTTAAAATCAAGCATTTATTTCCATGTAATATCGAACTATATCATTTTTTTAAATGTAATTGTGTACTAGTGGTAATTTTAGCCTGATGGTGGAAATCTGGTCCGTAGTTGTCGCTTGGGACCAAAGTTTTGGGCAAACACTGACTGACAGACAGATTACCACAAATCAAAAAATGCTGAGGTTTTGGTTAAATATTCTTTCTGAAAACATCACTCTTGAAAGACACAGCACCGATTAACTGTTTTTTTTATTATTGCTAAACAACCTCGGTCACAACTGAAGCCACATGTGCACCACCAACAGTCACCTGAGATAAACAGTTCACTTCACCAGCAGACTCATTCCAAACAACACAACTCTTCACACGTGTCTCAAAACAGGCTCAGTGCAGCGAAACACTTGACACACTGAACAATCCTCATCGGGACAACACACGCTGTCACTCAGAACTCACTGAGTAAAAACACTAGCATCAAACCCCAATACAGACATTATAAATGTTTAATCTTTACAGTCTGAATAGTTTCATTGATTTCACTCACACATGATTTTTTTTCTTTAGAGATAATTTCATTCACATGAATTTAAAAAAATGTTATACCATATATTATACTATTTTTTTTAAGTAAACAAAAGAGAATTAAAATCAGTAGTTTGTTTCAATAGATATATATTTTATTTAAAAGATACGTAATAAAAAGAAAAGAAAAAAAAAGGTAGTAATAAAGAATTGTTTGGGCTAATCCTTCCTCTCTCCACCATCAGACAACATCGAATGTCTCTTGCCATGCACTCGGGCAAGAACCTTCTGGAGTGCCTAATGCTCTATCCATCACCGGCAGTCCTCTGGACTTGTATCCCCACGTCCAGCCTTCAAAGCTTCCAATAGGGACATTTAGTCATGTGGTTGGTGATTATACACTTCTAGGCAGAGAAAAAGTCCTGTTAGGTTGAGAAACCCTAGCCCATTCAAGTGAATGAGAAAGTGTGTCCAAACGTTTGACTGGTACTGTATGTGTAACCAGTCTAAAACAAGACACCTGCTTAGGCTTATAGCTAAAATTGCAAGCAGCAGTGTTTGAAGTGCACCAGGTAGACATCCATTATGTTTTGAATGTGCGGTTAACAGTTTTGACAGCAGTGTTAGCATTTGGACGAAGTGCTGTAAATCCAGTGTTGTGCAAGTCGTGGTTAAAGCCATAAGTTTGTAGACATGTTCAATCAATGAAAAACAAGCTAGAGTTTTGTCCACATGAACTGCTGCTGTGCAGAGTTTTGCACATGTGACTTCAGTTGTGCCCACTGTTGATTTAGCAATTGGAAAAAAAATGAATACAGCATTCTTAGATTGGGGCTAGCAATTGTAAGTAGGCAGATCACATAGCAGCTGATTTATGGTCCATTGTTTACTAATTTTTTTAAATGACCTTTTTACTTGTTTTTGTCTCTCACTAATGGCAGTTCTGTTTTTTTCACCAACCAGCCTGCATCTATAATTTAGTTTTCCTCAGTATGAAATGGGTTTTTCAATAATACTAATAGGGTTTTATAAAAGACATTATCATGCTGAGCCTGAATAGCAACAACAACACTCTTGTTTCTCCCATGGAGGTTTGTAGTTTAATTTAGTAATAAATGACATTTTCTCAGCAGTTAATGCGTTTCTGCTCCTTTCTATATATGTTTGAAGTTGGAAGTGTGAAAGTAGGCGGTTCTTGCTAAAGCTAGACAAACAACTGCCAGAAAGATGAAGCCATTATCCTCAAAACCCTGAAGCTGTGTTTCAGTTAAGGCAATAAAATGGGAGAAAAGGAGGAGTTTATTCAGGTTAAAACTAAAACTAGAATTTCTCCACAATGATCATTTGCCACATTATTGTAGAACAAGTATATGAAACGGTGTGGGCAATAATGGCACTTGCCTTTTGGTGTGGGAGATCTGGGTTCAGTTCCCACTGTGGTACATCAATCAATGGGTCTGAGCAAGACACTTAACCCATAGTTCCTCCAGTGGCATGTGGCCTCTGACATATTGTACGTTGCTTTGGATAAAAGCGTCAGCTAATTGACATGTAATGCGATAGCACATTGACTATGACTGATTATCATTATATTTAGGCTGCTGATATAAAAGTGCTTGCCTCAGATCCAGCGGAATCCAATTCCAGCAGCGGGCTACATCATGGCTTAAGGCCGCTTCGCCACTCTTGGAAAGAACGCTGGGCACCACCAACTGACCAGAACCGGCTGATTTGAGAGACCTGGCTAATACTCAATAAACATATCTGCAATATATTTAGGGCCCCGATCATTATAAGACTTACAAGCAATTAGAAGGGCCTTGAATTTGATTTTAAATGCAACCGGAAGCCAGTGCAAGGATTTCAGAAATGGAATAATGTGTTCTCTCTTCTTAGTATTTTTCAGAAATCTAGCAGCAGCATTTTCAATGGTTTGCAACTGTTTTAGGAACTTCTTGGGAACACTAGTAAGAAGTACATTGCAGTTGTCTATCCTACACAAAATAAAACTGTCTGGCAGGTTTTTTCTTTGGATTTGACAGAAAAAGAAGAAACCAACTACCTACCTTGTTTTAGAAGATCTTGCATGGCTCAACACTGAGTACCAGATTATTCATAACATGTTCCATTCCATCCCTTTTACCCTGAAGGAAATCCGTTCTCATCCATCCAAAACTCTGTAGACTAAAGTCTTGTTTATTACCACCTTCCAATGACTATCTGTCATCTTTCCTACAGTGAATGTGATGCAAAGCCTAATGTCTCACGTCTACCCACTGTGACTTACTGGCAGGATTTTCTCTTTGTTCAGATGAAATAATGTTGCTAATTGAGCCAATATTAACAACAATATCCTATGAACGATGTAAGTCTATTCTGGGGGGGGGGGACTAAAACAGACTGACAAGTGTCCCCGAACATGCACATCAGTCTGAGGATGTACAAGGCCATAGTCGAAACTCATCTGCATTTTTAGCCACATGGAAATTCCAAGGGCTCGTGGGTTTTTGAGTTTGCTGCCAATTTGTGTTATTCTACAAGGTCTCTCGTTGATGTCCAATTCCCGTCAGCCTACAATTTGTTGTTGACGTTCCCTGGTCACAGAGCGGATTGCAAATTTTAAGGAGGATTTCCTGAGATGTCAGGGTCTAGACTTACCATGGGGGTTAAATGTGACTGGCTGTAAAAATGTTGCAGTGGTTGGTCACAGTGCAAAGACCTGAGAAAAGTTGCATTGTAATTTAATGAATCGTATTAAAAGGTCCAGGTTTTTAAAACAAATTCTGAAGACAATTCCCAAACTGATACATCCACAGATCTTTTGACAAGTCATTTACTTCTTACTTCTGTTACAGCACTGCACTGCTCTGATGACGCTTGTTGCTACAAACTGTTTCAGGTAGGGATGCGCTGGTCAAGGTACCAGACCCATCATAAGAGCCAGTCCGCACAGCCCAACCTGCAAAACTATGTTAATTAACCAGTTGAAACCAACCCGCAATATGCCAACTTTATGCATTAAAGGGGCACAATTATCATAACAGATGACTGAGACGAGAATGGAGGCGAGGAATGAGCATCATGGCGCTCTCCAAGGTGTGGATCCCGCTGCTGGGAGCATGCCTCACAATTCAAGCAAAAAACGTTCAGTAGTCTGTAGTGATGTCATTGGACAACCTGCCAGAATCTCTGCCACACCTTAGGTTTTTTTTGGCTTGATTTGCATGCAGCCTTAGTATTGCCCGTTTTTAACTTTTTCCTGATTTTAAGTCTGCCATATTGTCAGTGGTAGCCACCTCTTTTTGACCAAAACCTATGGATACCAGTTGGTGCCAGGATTCCTGGCACTAGTTTCAGGTCCCCGAATATGACAGCTTACATAGCTAAAGTTGCTATGTTTTCATCCGATCATTTCCAAGAGCAGTACTCAAAGATGTGTGATGTGATTTTGAAATTTGTGAAAAAAGCTCCACAAGTGGAACAGAACAGGTAGCCTTATATAGCAATTTAGATGTGTTGATCATTTGCTATTCTCATGAACAAAACATGCTATAACAAGTCAGTCAACAACTTCAGCTATGCTCAGTTAGTTTGGTGAACACGACTTGGAGCACTCATACTGTAAGCAAACCTTACAGTATAAAGTAAAAAAAAGTTTAGTATAAGAATATTAAAAAAAAAAAATCCTACATAAGGCCTATTGTCTTGAAATTACAGTCTATGACATTCAATTTGTCAGTAAAGGAATATTTGTGTTTTTGTCTTTCAAAAACCTTTTAGCATTAAATATTTTGGTTATAACGAAACAAAAGTATCAAAATGGGCAGAGAAACGTATTAAACCACTTGACAACTAATTTTGCTGTTTAATTGCCAAACTGTCCTCGCTCATTTGCACGTGTACAATACATACAATACATCCTGGCCTCTCTGTCCACCTTCCAGCAGATGTGGATCATCAAGCCGGAGAACCATCATCCTTCACAAATGCTTTAGAACAGACTGTTCCTCCGTCCCCTCCACAACCAAATGCCCAACAGGTACAGTAGGGTATTATACTACTGTAAAACTAAGTTACAGTAAGGGTTTTATACTTTATAAAAACATGTACAGTTATGGTACTGTAATGGGGTAGTTACAGTGACTTACTGGCAACATGTTGCCAGTAAGTTACAGCAAATATACAATAAAAAGTCTAACAGTGCTACCACTTTACAATTTTACTTCTGATTCCTCTCTGCTCGGATTGCAAACACCTGCCTGCTCTGAGAGCATCCACCTTCCCTTTTTCTCGTTTAACCGCATACTCACTATGCACACAATGTGCACTGAGCTTTTCCCCAAAGAGAAGAGCTAGTAAGAAGACTGTTGGATCCTAACTTCAGGCTATAAAACTAGGAAACCCTGCGTGTGGAGCATCTGCATCCTTCTGCAGACTGTGTGACTCTATGTAGCTCACGGTTCCTACTTTGTCCTATTGCTGATGGACAAAACGCCTGGGTAGAATCTTTCCTTGTCCTACAAAATTCTCTTAGCAAATGTGTTTATTTAAAATGTTGTCAACTTTTTTTTTAGCTTTGTATAAAAGTTGAATATGCCAGCACCTTTTGTGTTTTTGTTGCTGCAGGGCAACTCAAAGCCAAGCTGCTGTAGCATAGCTAGGCATTGATCTTCTGTCATGTTTGCCCAGTTTTAGTAGTGTGTTATGTTGTTTATTGTGTTCCAAGTTTTCTGCTGCGGTTAAAATTGAATTTTACTCTGGATAAATAAATTACTAAACTTTTATTTCAGAGCAGAGGAAATGAAAATCTTGTTGATCTTGTTGATGAATGTTTTTGCTGCTTAGATGTATCAACAATACAGGCATGGGATCAAAAACAGCAGCAGTGCTCTGACAACTAACCAACCTGTTCACCTTTTTTAGATGCCATATTTTGGAGCATTAGCAAGCTAATGCTAATCAATAAATAAAATTCCTTTCAGAGGGTTTATTGATCACATTTAATTGAAATGTTCTCATACGGTTTCCAATAAAAACATGAATTCACATTGAAATAGTAAATATACACAAGGATGCCATAACATTTAGGCAGATGATACAATTGAGCATCTGAATTGTTCTTTAGAGTAAGTCAGGAAGGTTGAGGGTGGAGCTTATCTTACTCGTCTCCAAGTTTGTCCGTCTGGTTTTTGTGGCTGTTGCGTTCATGTGCGGACAACATCAACTACAGTACAGCAATCTTCAAAAAAAGAGACATTTTGTCAATTGTTTCTGTCTTGAATCCTGTCCAACAAAAGCTGTGCATCCTGCTTTCACTTGTATCTGTCCCACAGACTGCATATAGGGGATCACTTAAGAATTTCACCTTGAGCCGTGCTGACCATGCCCTTTTAGTGCCAGTTTGGCATCTTTGTTCCCCATCGTACAAGATAAAACAATCTAATTTCAAGTCTTAAAGTTATCTCTGTCTGGCAGTCTGCAGAAAAGTTGAAAGCCCTCTAGTCTTATTGCACTTACCCATACCAAGAGGGAATAATGGCTCCTTGGAGCTGAACAACAGCCAAACTGAATAATAGGGGAAGATCTATGACATATCTAGGGTTAACTAGGGCCAAAGTATGATGACTCACTCAGTTCTCATTTATTGGTTCTTTCAATCAATTCTTCTTGAGTAATGTGTACTATCCAATCAAAAAGGAAGTCTGTAAAAATCGCA
Organism: Etheostoma cragini; assembly: GCF_013103735.1. NCBI lineage: Eukaryota > Metazoa > Chordata > Actinopteri > Perciformes > Percidae > Etheostoma > Etheostoma cragini. Next base: position 12,373,078 of record NC_048415.1, on the reverse strand, counting down.
ATATGATGTCTTCAAAAGATGAAATACATTAAATACACAAAATCCATTTGATGATGGAGATAAAAAGAAACACTTTTATTGGCACGTAGCAAAAGACACAACGTATGTATCTGTCAAGGTTTGACAGGATTAGTGATCCAAACCAATGACTCAGCAATTATTTCACAATAAGGTTTCTGGCCTGCAGAACACTGGTAGGAAACTGCTGAACCGCTCAACCAGAAGGGCTCTGATTACAGTGTTAATGCAGTGGTAGGTGACCATCAGTGTTGGCCAAGTTACTTTTAAAAAGTAATTAGTTGCAGTTATTATTTACTTCTTCCAAAAGGTAACTCAATTAGTTACTCAGTTACAAATTATAAAAGTAACTAGTTACTTCAGAAAGTAAATATTGTGTTTCTTTCTAGTACATTTTTAAATGCTGAAATGGTAAGTGAAATGAGCGCAAGTACATAGGACGGTGGAGCCAGGCTACGTTCTTTGGTAAGGTTACTGTAGGAAAACTCAGCCTAGAGTATGTTTATTCTCCTCAAAACAAATTTCCTTTTTATTTTTAAGGAACTATACAAAAAAAATCCATCTTTCTCTCTCTCCCGCAACTTCATTGCAACAAACGCAGGCATACAGAAGACATCGCAACTTTTTTTTTAGATTTAAGATTCTTTTTTTGGGGCATTTTCGTCCTTTATTTTTGACAGGACAATTTCACAAATTATCATTGTCAGATTGCAGCTGCTTTGTGATTTTTTTTTTCATAATTGCTTTGGGAGGGAGGGAATTGTGATTTGACTGGGAGATTGGCATCATTTATTTATATTAAGCGTCGGACACAGCATTGGCTAGTGTCCTAATACAAGAGAAGGAGACTAGGAGGTTTTTACAGTTGACCAAAAATAATTGTGCACCACATAGATAGTCTTCAGCGGAGCAATTAATGTGCCTCTCAGAGGTGCATTACTGCTGGGGAAAAAATAATTCATCAAAGGAAAGACAGAATAAAACTTTACTGGCTTGCCTCTTGCATTGTCTTGTTGAAGAGAAAATACTGTACAATTCTCTAGCTTCTTTTTTATGTGCACCACTGAATTGGCTGCTTTCTTCTCATTTGTGTGGGAGTTCGTAAAGCATACAACAGGATACAGTAAGATACTTTCCCATCTCATACTGAGATACAGTCCTGTACTGCAGGCAAGTTCCCATTTCAAGGAACATAAATGTACTGTAGATTTCTATCCATGATCAAATTAACAATGATTGATGTTGTCAGGGCATACAGACAAAAATATAGCATTCAGGACATCATGCTCAAGGTTTATAGGGCAGGCCTCTGAAGGGATGCAGCTGCTGCTTAGTATGGTACCATAAAATAAAGAGAGCAACCTGGCTTTGATCGAGACTGGAATGATAAACTACCGTGTGCTCTGTGTTGTCTCTAAAGGAATTTTTTTTTTTTGTTAGGATGTATTAAAAATAAATCATGCAAAGTTTCTCAGATTGAATGCCTCATCCAAATACTCTATCATTGTAAAGCTCTAAAACACATCATTAAATGTCTGGAGTCTCAGTGGGTCCCTGTGGTACCTTTTCTTGATTATCAGTAGGCTTAAAATTCATTAGCCAGATATTATATTGCAAGAGATGAGAATGCATTATTCAGTCTGCAGTAAATTCATGAGGACAATGGACCCAAATGGAACAGAGCCAGATATTAGTCTCCATGAGTTTTCCCTTCCTCAGAAGTATCAGAATCTGCTATAATAACTGTAAATGTACAGATTTGTCATGAGTAGGATGGAGATGGACTGATTTGTGGCTCAGAAGAAATTCTTTCCTCTTATCTCCCCATTTAGTAGTGTCACTTAAAGTAATTTTTGACAGGCGTAAAGTATGTAGTTCTTTTTTAGAAGTTATTATAATCATGTTTTTTTAACTATGTGGCAAGTCGGTGCCCCGATTTGGTCATCCAGACTTAAATATCTCAACAACTGTTTTCCACAGAGGATTAATCCTACTGACTTTAGTGATCCCACAATAAAGGTGACATTTTGTGTTTTCATTCAAATATCTCGACAACTATTGGATGGATTGCTGTGACTTGAAACTTGATCCTTTCTTTACCGCCATCATCAGGTCAAATGCTGATTATCCAATTATTTGGTTTAAAACTAATGACATTCCTACCATCCTCAGATGTACTTTGTATTAAGTACCCATTAGCAAATGTTGGCATGCTAACACACTAAACTAAGATGGTAAATAATATAGAGCACAGTTATAACGGCCCTTTGGAGCTTTTCAGAGTCTTGCTTTTATTTATTGCATTATGCATATGTCTGTCTTCTGATGTTACAGCTTTTTAAGTCAACTATAACCAAAGAATTCGTGTAGCAGAGGATGTTGTTGATGTGGGTTTGGGATTTCTGAAGCTGAACAGAATAGTTTTGATCCATTCAGCTGTAGATATAAAATGGTATAATGGTATTGATATTAAATGGTCAGAGGCTGCTGCTCTGAACATTTAAGAACTGCAGAGGGTTGACAGAGGTTTGATAATGATGAATAATTTTATTTTGGTTTATAATTATTTACCCCAATTTGCCACTGTATCTAACCAAAAAAGGAGCCAAGGCTTATTTTTGCCTGTCCTGTCCCGTAATCCCCATAGAATCACCCAGAAATTCAACAAAACTAAATGAAAGCAAACATTTACTTCAATTTCAAGAAATACATTTTACAATTTAGATTTTAGTCAAACCGATTTCAAAGTTGTTTTTAAACTCAATAGAGACGGACACATTTTCAACTCATTGTTCATTTAATAATTTAACACCAAAAACTGAAACACGTCTATAACACGATACCAAGTTACTTTTATTTTTAACGTGCTACTTTTTTATGTCCAAGACTAGCAAAGGAAAGGAAACTTCACTTGCTTCACTTGTCAGCAGAGACGGCTGGCTGCGGAAATTCCTTTAATCCTTTCATGAATGTCTGACGCTAGAGCAGGTGATATTGTCAGAGGGAAATGGAGTAGAAAAGCTTCTCTCAAAGTCCACCATGTTGTCAAATCAATGACCCTTTGAGAAGTCCAGACCATTAAAGTATCCTGCAGCTTGTTATCTCTTCATGCTCAGTGTGAATGTGTTCTGGGGGTCAGTGAGTGAAGCCAAGGGCCAAGAAGCTGTCAGCGAGGGCCAGCAGTGACACAAACCAGATGCACAAATCATTCCTGAGTTTCAGCTCTAAGGCAGCTTTATAAGCTATCGGGGAACACTCTCACACACAGGAAACAGCATTCACAGTAGATTTGTACTGCAACGTTACTGCAATTATTAGTTTGAGTAAGACTCATAACCAGAAGTGGAAAAAGTACTAAAATAGTAAAGTAAAAGTACCAATACTTAATTTAAACTGTACTTTAAGTAAAACGTACTTAGTTAAATAAAAACAAATAAGATGGGTTGGGGGTCTCTCTACCATGTAGTGAAAATAAATCAAGGGGTATAAATCCAAAACAATTTTGTTTTTAATTAAAGAAAAATCTATACAAATGTATAAACATTTATACAGATTTAAACATATGTAATAACATGTGTTACGGCTTCTGTTGGCACCGTCATGTGTGTTTAATTTGAGTGATCTATGTGTGTGACGCAAAGCAGGGTGTGCCAACCAATTTTTGGGATTGGATAGAGAACAAAGGTCCCGCCAAGCCCTGGAGGAGGAAGCTGACTGGTGCAGTATGCCAGAGGACTGCCAATGAAGTCTGCCTCCAGCTTAAATAGCCTGAGTGATTGCAGATGAGGGCAGCTGCCAGACCAGATTTGTTTGTGGAAATGTTTGAGAGAGTGAGGAAATGGGTCAAGGTTTGAACCATTAAAAACTGATGAACATACTTTATTATGCCTCAATGGTACAAAAAGAACCTTTCCAATAAGATAAGGTTTTCTGTAACTATGTCAGCTTTGAGATCTCTAGCACCTTTATTAGACACTGAAACATATTTGCTAGCTTTGCACACGGTGCGCTCCGCCTCCCACTTGTCCCGACCGGGATGGTACGCTGAAAGTTTTTTTGCAGTTTAACTGTGAAGCTGCATTTACGCTTTGGCTCCGCTGGTCACTGCCCATTGTGAGGAGAGTGCAGATTTGAGTCACGGATGCTTTTTTTGGTTTGTGGCATACCGCGTCATACCCGATGAGAGTTGAGTCAGACTGGCTCTGGTCGAGTGTTAGTTGCGTTTGCTCAAATTTAAATGGTTTACAACATGACTGAAATTGTGAAATCCATGAAATAATAAACTTTTCTCATTGCAAACAATAACAGAAGATGGGAATCATTTCAAAAACGTTTTAGCTGTCTAGCTGTGATTATTTGATTGCTAACGTTAGCTCAAAACACCATTCCAGTGACAGCCTTTGTTGTGTTTGATTGCTAGCTTGTAGCTAAGCTAGCAGTAGTTTCAAAAATGTTTTAGCCATCTATGACTGTTTGATTGCTAACCTAAGCTTAAAACCCCATTCAACTGACACCCTTTGTTATGTTTGATACTAACTTGTACCAAGCAGTGAACGGACTTTGTTAAAGTAGGTCCAGTTTTACTTAGGGTGACCAAATGTCCTCTTTTGCCCGGACATGTCCACTTTTTGTGTACTGTCCAGTGCGTCCGGACAGTACATACTTTAATAAACTCTACTGTAACACTGCCAGTGCTGAGGAACAACACATGGCACAAGCCAATGAAGAGAGCACAGGGTCTATGTTGTATAACCACACAAGCAGGTAATTTCAAAGAACAGACTGGCGACATTATTAGCCTAAAATGTCCCAGTAACTGTTGTTATTACTACTTGAATGTTTCAAGGACAGCTGGGTCAGGACCTTGGAGAGCAAACTGATGGTTAGCAGTGGGTATACAGATTGTATTTTGGCACATAAAACATTGATAATTGAACCTTTATATAAAAGCTGAGTTACAATGTTGCCAATGTTACCTAGTGTTGTGTAATGAGCTGTTGACATATCTTATGGCAATCAAGCCAATAGGGACACCTGTAGACTTGAAATAAGATGATTATGGAAAGGTCTATCACATCAGTGACATGTATTATTAAAAAATCTTTTTACGGAATTAAATGTATTAAATGAAAGTAAATTAAATCAATTCAATCCAAATATTTAGTATATCTAATGTAATTAATGCTAGATTGTGTGTAAATACTAATACAACATTTTAATCTTTTTCAGATTTGTTACAATGTTTTCTGTTTTTTCTTAGCTGAGCTTGTTCAGCTAAGGTGCATAACTTGGCCTTCAACTGATTCATTCTCCATGCTCCTTACTGCTTGCACAAAACTATTGTTTTCCATCTCATCATGAAAATGTCCGACACTGTCCTTTTTAAAGTGGAATATCTGATAAAGATAATTATACAGATAACATTTTCTCTTTAAACTGTAGGCTTTGATATTTTTTTCAGAAGCTAGTTTCTTCACTGTCTTTTTTAAATAATTTGAACGCCGCCTCCAAAGGGCACCCCTCACGTTGCTTCTTAATTGACTACACACTTTGATAATGATTATACACTTGTTATGAAAAACATTTATCACCCACCTTCTCCCACCTTTAACAACCTTTAACTTCAAAAGGGTGGATGAACCCTGCTGCTCTTGTTGAAGTATTGTTGAACTACTTCCCTTTCCTCCCTGCTGTCATGGAAGAATGTTGGCAATTGTTCAAACATTGAATTCTTACTTTGCACAGCTTGTTCTTTCCTGACAGCATGCTGAAGTCGGTATGAAATGTGGAAAGAAAAATCTAATTGTCTCTAAACCTGCACTTAAGGACAAAGGCCCTGAGAAGGAATAACACAAATGAACAAGCTGTCTTACTCAAAATGTAACAAGATAGTCAGATGTTTGTGAAAGCAACAGGTCTGACGGCTGTATAAATATGCCAACTCATAACTAACGCAACAGGTCAGCAGATCAGCAAGTGGCTGCTCATCAATTTTTGGTTTCAATCTTTGAAGAGCAGGATGACCAAAGAAACAAAATGTAAAATTAAAATTGTTGACCTGATGATCACACTAACCCCCAATTTTCACCGGATGCGTAACAGCTGCGGATCGGCTCCGCTGCGTGACCGCTTCGTGCTCCGCCGTCCGTCAATACCCACCAGGTCTGGATTTGTTGCGGAACGGCTGCTGCCATGACTGACAGCTGAAGTTTTCAAGGGCCCACGAGATCTCGCAAATTCATGTAGAATAGTACCACAAAAACAACACTTTGTTTTCAGCCAGAGGAGTACAGGGGAAACAACTCTGTGCTGTGTTTTCAAGGTGAAGTGCAACTGTGAGCACGGCCTATTTTATTTTGAATATTAACTGGATGTTATATTTTGTTTCTGTGGTTGACTTCCTGTCTGCCGTGTGCTGAAATGCTGCCGACCTCTCCGGCATCCGGCAAAAATAGAACGTATAATAGAGCGTATCTTTTCCGGAGGGCTTCGGATCGCCGGAGCTGAGACGGAGCGGGGATGCAGCCGTTCCGCAGTTCATACACACATTGACTTTAATGGAAACTTAATGACTCCGCCGCCATTCCGGAGCGGATCCGCAGCCGTTACGCATGGTGGAACCGTGATCCTCATCAAAGCCGCTTCATACTCGGCTGTGAACTCATCCAGTGAGAGCTGAAGGTCACAGGCCGATAATACCATCAGGACCACCTCGTCTGCAAAGAAGTTACTGTTCTAATATAACTATTTACCTCGTTAAAACAAATGGTGCTTTTATGGTTTGAGTGTTGTGAGCTCCTCTGTCTCTCTGGCACCCTCATCACCCAACCTTTCCAACACTGGGTGACAAAGATACTGACAGACAGTACTCCCCTTTCTGTGGAAGTTTAATCATCTTAGATATTATTATTTAGGGGTAACCAAAAAAACAAAACAAAGGGAAGCAGGGTGGAGATCACCATCAAGTCATCATGAATCAACCTCTGAGGACATGAATGACAATTTTATGGCAATCCATCCATGCATTACATTACACGTCATTTAGCTGACGCTTTTATCCAAAGCAACTTACAGTTGCTATATATTTCAGAGGTTGCACAAATCTGGAGCAACTAGGGGTTAAGTGTCTTGCTCAGGGACACATTGGTTGATGGTTTGCAGTGGGAATCGAACCCAGATCTTCCACACCAAAGGCATGTGTCATATGTGGGATATGACACATACCTTTGGTGTCATATCCAGAAATATTTCAGTTTGAACCAAGCTAGCTTGCATGGCTGAAAAAAAGGTTGTAGGCTCCTTTGCAAATGTTTAGAGTGATTGGAGAATATGTTTATCCTAAACTACCCAATGATATTTGGTAATTTTGTCTTTATAAGATTTGAGCTTTGTGGTGTTAATTTTTCAATCAATTTTTTTAAATCTTGATATGTGATTCTCCACAAATTAAACCCTTAACATTAACGTTGACATAATTAGTGTCTAAATTTGAACAGGTGGTGCTCTTGGTCCAGCACCCTTGACAGGAAGACTGAAACCAGGGGGTTGTGGTTAATATCAGAGGGGAGGAATACAGAGAATATCTCTTCCAGGGATCAACAATGGATCATATAATCATTAATTTTCCATTAGACGCTGTGTGCTGGCCTTGTATTTTTTTTCTCAGAAAAGCAGTGCTTCATATTTACACATCTACACACCAGTCAGAGCTAACCAGAACAAGCTTTAGTTTGTTATAAATTACTCTCACGAAAGCCAAAGTTGTTTAGCAATAAGAAAGTGTTACTTAATTACTTTTTAAGCTGACAAAGGTTGAAATCCTAATCAATTACAATATCTTTTCATTTCACACTCAGTCACAGAATAAATTTGATCTCTCTGAGCAGATGGTTTAATAAAGTAATTGATTTTACTGCCTGGCATCAGTTTTCACGAGTCCAAGCTAGGGAACTCACAATACCAAAAATCTAGCAGTCGGTATAAAAAAAGAAGAAAATGTAAATAATAATAATTCTTAAACTTGAATTCCTTTTATTTAAACATTAGTGGGGGGCAGTGTCATATCACTCTTCTTTCAGTGTCAAGTTTCAACTTTCTGTTTTGGTGTAGATTGGAGATGGCAAGGAGAACGTGATTTACATGTAATCTAGAAAAAACGTCATTCTTCTGGAGCCACAGCCCCTTGCTTTGTAACCTGGCATCACCACACAGCCAGCGTACGGTACCGTCACAACTCCCAGACAGCAAGATTGTTTAGTTAGGCTGTTTCTTTCTGCCGTTGTTTTTACACATAGATCCAAGCTGGTTAAAGTTAACTGACGTTATAGAGGTCCGCTAAAAATGCGCTAAAGTTAGCCAGTGTCAGCTATCGTAGCTTATGTTAGGCTGTAATACGCAATTATGGAACCCACTGCTGTTCCAGGCAAGACCCTCCCTACGAACCAACCCAATTGGTTGAGGTTAGGCATTGACCTTGAGTAGTTAAGGTGAGGATAGCCTATTGGTCAGGGGGTAGGACTTGAACAAATTGGGTTCTGTTACCTTGCGCGAGCACGGACGCCTGGCCAATCGTAGATCCAGCCCTTTAGGGCTCTTATAGCAGTGTGGAAAAGTCTGGCAACGTGAGAACATTCAACAGTTTCAAGATCACTGCTATTCCTCAGAGCGAGAAAAATCTGGATGTAAATGTTCCCATTTACCGCAGTAAGATGAGCGTTACAGTACCATTTACTGACATCCATCTACACAGTCAATAGATACCATACTACCTGATCGGGCTGATCAGGAGGATGTTTGTACTGTATTGGATTTGAGCCCTGCATATAGCAACTCTGTTTGCCCTGGCAACACATGTTAGGACTATCAACAACTGTTTCAACTTTTGAGACTTATGTATCACTTTACAGCTAGTCCAAACATGGAAAAAAGTGTCACGATCACTTCTGGTAAGGGTGCTCATGGAAGGGTGCTCATGGAAGGAAATACAATTGACGGAAAGGAGGAAGAATTATGACTAAAAATGTCATACAAAAAAAACATGCCCAGGCACTCAAAGTTGGTTACAAAAGTGATAAAATGCCATTAATTCACATTAACATTATCTAGGCATATAGCGTTGCTGTGTCCACGTTTGGACACTAACCACCTAACGTTCTATCAAAATATCTGTTCAAATACAAATATAAATGATCTTTTAACGTTTTCAATTAATATAATGGTGTTCAGAATATAATTCTGCTAACATTTTTGGTGATGATCGGAAGCGATTGGTGTCCAAATGTGGAACCAGTGAAGCTAGCTATGTACAGTGTTAATATACCCATGCTAGCTACCGCTCATGTTAGCTAGTAGGCCATCCCCGAAACGCTAATGACGTTACATCCGCGTTACAAGCTTTACAGCATACTGTACATACATTGATACACCTTTCGGATTTATCATAAAATTATACTATGGATGTATCTATAGAGCACATGGTGAATTACAACCATTAGCTAGTATATCCATTATTGCGGCTACAGGACCTCGAAAGAACAGTGATATGAGCCTGTGCAGTGTAGGGCAATGTACTGCTGGTCTGCTCCCGTTGATTATGCATGTAATCATGCCTAGTTTAATAGCTCTGGATTACTACCTTTTGTCATACAGAAGTTTAGCTAAATACGGTACATCACATTTCTTTTGTGGATATTGGATATGAAAAGAAGGAAATGGTTCTTCCATAACATTGCACTTTAGATGTGTGTGAATTTCCCACATCTGGAGTAATCTATATATTTCTATTTGATAGTGATCAATTATCTGTTCAAAAGATGTTCTATACAAACTGTAAAATGTTCAATTAAAGAAAAGATAGAAAATAAATATGTGTGTGTTTTGTAAAGTTGTTAGAAAAAATTTAATTGGAATTGGCTTAAATTGGTATCGGCAGGCCAAACTCAATGGAAAATCTTAATTGATCTAGACAATTGTGATCGGTGCATCTCTAATTTGCAGTTGTGCACAAGTGAGAACATGATTTGTTTTATGTGGCCTCTGAGGGCATACCACTAAAATATAATACAAAACACAAGGTGCCTGGTATAGTGATCTGTGCTGTTTTTTCGGATGTAATTGGGATTCAATTGAGCAACTACAAACAATAAATCATTTAAGGTTGGTATAGAAACTATGCATCCAAGTTGTAAGTAAATGGCTTTTGCACATCAAAGTTCACCGCCGTGCTGAACAAAGGGCAAGGGGTTTCATTTTAGGGTGTTCATGTGTTATTGTGGTTTTGGACAAATGAGGCTGTTACTGACTCACATGTTTCGATAAATCATAAACCAATTACATTAAAACAGAAAGCTGGCTTGGTGCATGGAGGCCATCGGCTTTGGTTATTACCATTAGTGGTGGACCACCGCTGCTCCCGCCAGCAATCTTGTCACTGTAGTTGCATGAAAGCTAAAATCAATACTCAGCGAGTCTACAGTGTACTACATAAATAAATTAATAGGATAAATAAATAAATAAATAAGCAACAGTATAATTACACCCACAATAGATTTTGTATAACAAGATTTTAGTGGCATGTGATAACAAAGAACATATTAGGCTATGCTAAGAAACATTTAGGTTTATACAATGCACAATTGCTAGTCCAAAACCACAACAACACAGAGATGAAGAATCTTCTCCTACCTGATTGTCCATAAAGCCTAATATTTCCAGGCATCTATCTCAATTTACAGTGAATCAGTAAAAGGTCCTAATGCTCTTGACCTGAGATTGAACTGAAGGGATATGTGCCTATGCTGGACTTAACGTAAGCCAATTGCCTTAACTTGCACATGCCAGCCAAATCAGATAATATGCAGAATGTACTCTACACTCTCACATATTGGTGGCTCAAAACATTTGGTGTGTGTGTGTGTGTGTGTGTGTGTGTGTGTGTGTGTGTGTGTTAAATTAGGTGTTCTTTGGAATCACACAGTAGTTATAAAGAACAGCTATTCCAGAGTTTACACTAGACTGAGGTGCCCATGAATTTAAATGGAAGGCTCAATCTTTTCCAAATGATGAATGGCATTTATAGCCTGCAAAGAGGCTTTTGTGCTGTAAATGTAAACGAGAGGAAAAACGTTGTTTAAACCCTGCCTTTAATGACTGTATGTTGTGGTAATGAGTGTTTCTTCCCCAGAAAAAAACTGCACCCACAACAGATGGAGTTACTGCAGTCTGGGTAAGCTTGAGCTCTTGTTTAAACAAATTAGCCGGAGGTGAAACGCTGAATATTTTACTGTTCGCTGCACAGACGTGTTCATAAAATCATCCATATCAATGTTCCTGAGTCTGAGCTGCAGTTTCTACCAGATGGCTACAATCAGTTAAGGCAGAACCAGATGAATGCAGCTGCAGATGTATTGGCTTAACTGATGGGAATAATGGGTGTTTTTGCTGAGTACATCACTGCAATGTTAGCAAAATTGCAGTTATTTATAGAGGAAAGATTTCTAAAAACAGACAGTGAGCAGACATATTTTTATACATTACCACTTCCATTGCTAGGTTGTTCCCTCTTGTGCACAGATATTGGAATTGCATCTGTCAACCTGTTTTGTCATATTTTTCAAATCTCTTTAAGAAATAGGACTTCTTTTTAAACTTCTAGCTGTAAACAGAAACTTACATGAAACTTTAATTAACATTTGTGATCGTGTTACTGTAATAAAACTGTGTATAATGTACATACTAACTAACATAAGTTTAAAAACATGTGTTCAGGAACTAAATTATAGGTCATCAGATGGTCCAGCTGCTCTTATAATTTTTTAGACACACCGTCCCTTTAACACCACATCCACTGAGATGACTCGACACACATAACACACTGTTGATAGTATAGCATGTATTAGTATGATGACTTGCGGTAACGGGTGACTACAAATTGGCTTCTTGTGTGAGTCATTAACTTTATCACAACAGCCAGTGTTAACATGATAAAGGTCAGGCATGAATTAAAGGAATTACAGGTAATTAAATACTGATCTTGATAGAGATAGTTTTTCAAGTGAAACCTGACCAGTCATGCAACATCTGAATATTATCAAAAAGGGAAGATTTTAAATTGTGCATTCAAACTGTAAAAAAGAAATTTCTTACTGTATAAGCACTTAGGAAGTCCAAATAAATCTCAAATCGGCAGTTTTGCTAGTTTACAACCTATGACACCTCCTTTTTTGTATCCTGTTGTTGGCTTCAGTTTCCCAAGTCCGACCAGCAAAATTCTGAAACAGCACTTTCAAATAACAAACAAGTAAGCAATGTGACACTGTTTGGTCAAATGTAATTTTTAAAGATCAGAAGTGTGCACCGGTAAATGCTACTTCTTTTTTGGAGTCGAGATATATATTTATCGTTTTTGAAGGAAATTATGACAGAAATGCTGACTCTAGCGGAGACTTGGCATTAGCAAAATGGCAATCACCGCAGAAGTTATTAAAGTGTGTTCCATATAAAACATGACTTTCATTTTCTAATAAATCGGTGTTGGTGTTTTAAATGAAGACTGTAAAGGTTTTTATAAAGGGACAAAGTCTGACTAAAGCTTTTGTGAAGTCATAAACTAGTTAAAGATTAATCTCATTGACCGACTGAATAAAGAGAACAGTAGTGTATAAAAGTCAGTTTATTTCCAACCTAGCAATTCATTATGGATCAGATGTAGCTGGCATGGAGCGTAAATAGTACATTAGGGGAAGGAATTATTTCAAAACACAGATCTGAATATTCACATATAATCATAAATCAGTGTTTGTTTTTGGGTGAGGATGTGTCTGTGGAGGATATCAGACTAGAGTTTAAGTTAAGCAAACATTTCTCTGAGGCAAAGCTGCTTGCCAGATATGATCAGTGATGAGTTAAACCCGATTAAACTGAGACAAACTGCGGTACAAAAAAAGACTTTCCACCCCACAGCTTATTAACTGTCAGGAACATCACCCCCAAATCTGATCATCTGCTCTGATTCACTCCTGCTGGTTCTGATGGTTGGATGTTGTAGTGATTCGACCTGAAGAGGAGAGACTGTGGAAGGAGCTGAAGAGCATGCTGATTAGGGATTGGTTCCTAGTGGTGCCGGGAGTGGTACTTTAAGGCTCACTTGATTGGATTGTGGTGGAAGGAGGAGATTGTGTCTTAAACTGATTTACAACGTGGAGAATCTAACATACATCTAATAGCGTACAGGAAGCAATGAATGGAGATGAGGAAAAAGCTTCATTTTGCATTTTTTCAGTTGCTAGCTGGAGCTCGTCATGTTGGCTATCTCTTCTTATTATCTGTATTTCATTCAGGGCTTCAGTCTGGTAACATTTGTTTAGAAAGACAATCCTTATGTCAGCAATCACTCAAGCAATTCAGAAATACATCAGTGTGAGATAGGCTCTCTGACATGTTCCCTGCTGCAGTAAAATAGCAAAACAGCATTACAAATATTTTTTTATTGGGCAATACGATTACGAGTCTACAGCCATGCTTGCAGCTCTGTCAGGCTGTACTTAGCTAATGCCAACATACTAACATGCTCACAATTAAAAAGTAGAACATGTGAGGCGTGTTGGCAACATTTAAGAAAACATCAGTCATCATCAGCCAGTTTACATATTACCAGCAGCATGAACAAGTACCAAGATGTTTCATTTTCATCCAACACAAGCAGCTGCTCCTGGGGAAAGTCAGCCACGTAATATATGTCAAACCGTGAATAAATGGATATCATAGGAGTTCCTTTAAAGACAGGCCTTCAACTCAAAGGGACTGTTTTGTCTTCTACATTTTTTTATATGCACATAATTTTTATATGCATATTCACAGTGTGAATATTTTTAGCGGTCTCTCAAGTCAAATTCAACAGGAACTCAAAATGAATCACCTTACCTCTAGCTACAAACATGGTTTCCAGAGCATCTTTGAAGTGCAGCTATATTGCCTGCACATCAAATGCTCATCATGTAGCCCAGCAGCAGTAACATTTCCCTTTGAAACACCATAGCAGGTTCAGACTTGTTTGCTCTCATCTACAAGAAGTGAGAGAGCTGCTCAGGACACATGCATTATGGAGGTGCAGAAGGTTATCTTGTACTGCTAAAACATGTTCAGTAGTGTCTGTTTCATGATGACTTCAGACCATGAATGTCTGAATATATCCCCGTAGTCTTTCATGATAGTAAACCAAATATCTTTAGGTTTGTGTGTTGGTCAAAACAAGACGTTTGAAGACATCACCTTGGGCTCTGGAAAATTATTGCTGACGTTTTACAATTAATGGTTTATTGAAAAAACTATTCACCGATTAATCGATAATGTCAATAATCATTGGTTGCAGCGGGAATCGATCCACATGCAACCAGCAGGATTGTGGAGCGGTTTGCTGTTGACAAATTTGTTTCCATTTATGCAATTTAATATTATGTTCAGAGTAAATAGAAACCTTTATATATTGTAAGGCCATTTAATACAACAGTCCATTAATAACAAAACTGTCTCCTAGAAAAAAACAATTTATTTAGTGCTAATTTGGTAATAAAATTGGTGGACTAAATGTTAGAAACGCCTTTCAATACAATAACACGAACACTAAGAACACTGCTACAAAGTACAACTTAGAAAGTGAACTACCTATGTTATTGCAGGCCTTTTGTTTTGCACCGCTTAACATCTTCAAGCTGCTTTCATTTTCTTGTATATCTATTCTGTACAGAGTGGTTGTAAAATATGTTCACGCTGCAGTGAAGCCACTGGGGGTCACAGAGTACAGTGGTACAGTATGTAGTTGGTTTGTTTTTTGACCAGGCAATGTGTTTTTACAGGATGCAGTTTGTGACTCTCAAAACACATGAAAGTATTTAACCTGAACAAGTTCACAGAACAAAAACTAAAAGAGGCTCAAATATAAATCAGATTTAATGTATATTTGAAGCTTCAGGTTGTGCTAGAGTGAGTCCTTAGCCAGAATATACTGCTCAATTTGACTTAATGCACCCTATTTTTATGATCTGTTACGGGGTATGAGGGAAGATAGTAGCACACTCGTGTTTTAATAATTTACCAAGGTTTTGACATAAGTCTTCTACAGGGTATTGGGTTTTATGATACAACAAAAAGAGTATTATTTTGACCTATAACCGAAAGTAAAAAAGAAAAGCAGGACAAGTCTGCAATTTATTACACTCTTATGCTACGGTGGAAGAATTTGTGAAATGAATCATTTATGACAATGCTTCCTCTGGCCCATAACAAACTCCTCTCTGCTCCACTCATGCATGGAACAAGAAGCCTCTTAATGGCACAATAAATTGGTGTTGTCAAGAACGCAAATTCAGCATTAATGGGGTATATCGTCCATCCTTGTAAAGTGGCAATTTTTTGACATTATGCTCACACAGTAAACGGCTCTTTGTGTAACTGAGATCAGTTAAGATTTTAGGATTAAGCAGGTTAATGTGGAGAAAGCATCTTTATTATTCTTATAACGGGATGTTGACAAAAGTCCTGTCATAATATTCATATCAACCTACACTATATCTTTAATATTCAATCCATGTTTTTATGTAGACACCAATTTCATGACAAAACAATAATGTTTACCACTCATCATCTCAACATCAGCCATTAGTGCTGTTTTGTCTTAAATATTAAACTAAATTGCACCAATCCAATCAGGAAATTAAAAATGATTTGTCTGTTAATTTATGTAAAGCACAATGAATTACAGACTCAGGTGTTTTTAATTTACTCTTAGATCTGATTTCCGTTTACAGCTCTAGCATTGCAGTATATTTGCTCGTTTGTTGAGATGCAAATCGGCAGATATTATGTCCATTGATTTTGAGGTGAGGGACAACATTGTAATCACAGTAACATAATCAATTATTACATGTTCATTCATTATTTCAATTTTGCTTTCTTCCTTCAACATGAGTTGTTGTGATGGTGACACCATCAGTAATGTCCAATGCAGTTTTTTAAAAGA
This sequence comes from Etheostoma cragini, assembly GCF_013103735.1. Taxonomy (NCBI): domain Eukaryota; kingdom Metazoa; phylum Chordata; class Actinopteri; order Perciformes; family Percidae; genus Etheostoma; species Etheostoma cragini. The sequence continues at coordinate 12,357,045 of NC_048415.1, read as the reverse complement.
TATTTTGATGAGTCATGGGACAGGTGTTTGCTGGTGTGCAAACTTACCTGACTTACCCCAGTTCCCAGCTGTGTTACATTAAGAGACTGGTTAAAATGTATACATATATCTCTTTAGAAAAACAGAACTCGATTTCAGAGCACTGGGATGCAAACCCTTTCAAACAACAAATTTAACACCATTGCAAATCTGTCTGTTTTAGTAAAGGACCTCATAACTCAGATGTGCCCTAAAGGTCCTAGTATTCAGGTTTTTGTTGCTGACTCAACTTTTAGCAGCTCAAGCCAGCGTCTCGCACCTTCACATCTCTGTCACAGTTTCCTAAACTTGAAGTTGAAATACACTATTAAGTTTTTTTTTTTAATTTTGAGTCTAAAGCTGCACAAGGCAAATTTGCATTAAAGAACAACTCGATCACATGACAATTTCTGGACATGGAAAAGCAAACGTTGCGAAAATTGCGGATCTGTCGATGGACTTGAACTCCAATCTCCTGCATGGAAGTCAGACACACTGCAGACCTTGCTACATAAAGTGCACAATACATTCTGCATTGCTACAAAGTGTTGGTACTGAATGTAAATTAGGAGATGCCAAATGTCCAATACAAAAATAATTTCAAGGGATTGATTTACCAAATGATTACTTTTTTTGTGTTATTGCTGTATTTAAAAAAATGTGTTCAATGCCTTTAGGACGAACTTTTTTTCCTGCATGTTCTCCAGACAGGATAGTCATCTTCCATCAACTGTCCTTCAGCTTACTTATATTAACCAAAATATGCCCATGCTTCAGACTTACTCCTCTTAGAGGGCTGATAAATGTCCTGAGCATTGTCATCTCCTATTCACGCCATGTTTCCAACTTCAAGAAATGCATGTTGTAGGTCATGAAGTGCGCTTGGGCGGCAACTTCAGGAGACTCAATGAAGCTGGGAAGTATTAAACACATGGTTTTCACACTGTGGTAATCCACAATTTTTTTGAACAATCCACTGTAATAATTATTAGGGGTGCAAGATATGTGGACTCTATCGTTATCGCAACATCATGTTGGGCAAAGTTATATCAAGGGGTGCAAGATATGTCGTTTCAATATATCAATATCAATATTTTCAATATTATATTATTATATATTATATATTTTGTTTATTTTGTGGAGCACTGCGTCCCATCCGTTGGCTGTGTGGCTTAGTTGTGTTTGATTTAGATATAGCTTGAAAAGCTATTATGATCATGTTTCGTTGGCCAGTTACCGTGCCAGTTGCACATGTTAGTACATGTCAGTGCACGGGTCTACTACGTGACAAACCCTATGATTGTCAGTTGAAATACACCTTGTGTTGTAAGAACTTTTGTAATTTTACACATTTAAAAAAAATCTAAATTAATATTGATATCACAATGCTCATAATCAATATCGCAATATCACATTTGGTCAGTACTGTGCAACCCTAATAATAATAATGATGTTTTAAATGAAAACGGTAATAGTTGTTGTAAACATTTTTATTGTGGTGTACCGTTACACCGGTAATTGCTAAATACCTACATTACAAATTACACAACTTTTGTTGTTTTAAGGGGCTACTAACCCATCAAAGGATTCTGCAGAGGACATCATTACTCTTTTGCAGCATCTCTCACCAGCTGATGGAAATGTGACAGGCCTGATTGTGTTAGAGCAGGCTTGTCTCTAATGTCATTAGTACACTTCTCTGCTTACACAGATGTCTCATTTAATCAGGACCGTACTATGTGTATTTCCATGCAAACGTCACATAAATCCAATTCCAAACTGTGACAGATTTTGAAAATCGCTGGTGAGAAAATCAATAAAAAGAGACAAGGATGAATTTTCGACTGCTGCTGTAATTGGATGTGCCAAAACAAAACTATGATTACTTTGGCTCTGAATCAGTGTCAAAGTTAAATATCTTGAATACAAACATGTTCATCTTAAAATAGGTCAAGTCTAAAATGTTGTAAATGATCAATCATCAATCATTTGATATTTTTTTTGTCAAAATTTAGGAATCCTTATCAAAAAACTTCATGGGTTGTGTAACAATTATTAATATCGACCAATATGTCAGTGTCATATTTTTTAAACTCTGAAATATCAAAATCGGCCTTAAAAAACCTGTATTGGTCACATTTTATTATGTAATCACAATTATTTGTAAGATCGCTGTAATCACTGGCCAAAGACTAGCAGGATCAAATGTCTGAACCTCAGAAACAGCAGTAGCCCTGATCCTGCTGTTCTTAATTAAAATAAGTAGAAGGTTATTTGACCAAAAGTCTGTGGCAAAAAATGTCACTGTTAGTCAATCAGCAGAGCTATGAAGAGTGTCTTTCTGTATGTTAGTTTGATTTCACCCCTTTGCTCCACAGTATGCAGCGCTTTGATCAAGATAATACTTCAGGGAGATATAATAAGATGCTCTTTTTTTACATAAAGTTCAATTTAATGATCTTAAACTCTGTAAGATGTATAGAAGAAAAGAAAACAAGAACGTTATTAGACCTGTTTTTTTCACATTGAAGCCTTGAATGTTGAATTTTGCCCAGCCTGAAAATAAAACTACTTTTTAAAGTCATCTGAGGCTAAAAAAATCAATCAATAACTGTCCAGTGTGCTGAGGATCTGCCTCAGCAGACACAGACAGTACAGACTGATGTAGCAGCACAAATATCAAGCTTAATAAATAAAATATCAAGTTATCCATTAGCCTGGAATACACGTTAGTCAAAATACCATGTGATATAGTTTCTAGGGATTAAAATCGCAACACTCAGATCCACGAACCTGTGTCGCGGAGTGAGAAGGCAGAATCGCAACCCACCCCTTCCAACTCCAGAGTTATCCTTCCCGTCCAGATCCAATGCCAACACATCTTTACAGATGCAAGTTCTCCCCCTTAGAAATCATGGAGGGGTCTGAAATTGTCATCGTAGGTGCATGTCCTCTATGACAGACATAATCTAAAAAACTAAATCCAGAAATCACAATGTATGATTTTTTAACTATTTATTTGTATGATACAGCTGCAAATAAGTATTTGAACACATGTCTATCAGTTACAATTCTGATTATCAAAGATCTATTAGTCCGTGTTCAAAATGTCCACCTTCACTCCATTTATTATCCTAAATTAGAGGCACCTGTTTGAGGTTGTTAGCTGCATGAAGACACCTGTCCACCCCATACAATCAGTAAGAATCCAACTACTAACATGGCCAAGACAAAAGAGCTGTCCAAAGACACTAAAAACACAATTGTACAGCTCCACAAGGTTGGAAAGGGCTACGGGGAAATTGCCAAGCAGCTTGGTGAAAAAATGTCTTCTGTTAGAGCAATCACTGTATTAAGGAGAGGAATAGCGGGGCCATGTATTGCAAGATTTTGGGGAACAACCTTCTTCCCTCAGTTAGAGCATTGAAGATGGGTCGAGGCTGGGTCTTTCAGCTCTTTAAAAAACGCTTATGTTTTTGCCTCCATTTTTCATTTTGTTCAGGATAATATATGCCTAGCCATTTTACTTGTATTGTTCTTTTCATACAAACATTTGTAGTGTCGTACACTAAATATATAACATGTAGGCCTAAGCTATTATAAGTGTGTTCGTAAGTGCGTGTGTGCGTGCATGTTAATAAAAATCTACGACCCCTGTAGATTCTTATCCACGTTGCGAATGAAATTCAAAATGAATATAGAAGTTGTCATGAACACTTCTGTTCTTCTGACAGAGATCATAAAATGCAGGCGTATAACAGAACGCTAGACAGCTGATTCAGCGGTGCTGCTCATCATATCTAATTGGCTTTGCTTTTAATGACAGCTTGGAGGTAGAGATGCCTTGTGTTTGTTAAATGGCTGTTGCCTCGATTTCTCTCTCCTCTGGGCTCTTCCTCGATTTAAATCTCCTGTGGGCGGGACTAAGACGCGAGGACCGGAATCGAGGATGCACAAACTCAGGAATGGGAAAGACCCACAGATTCAAACTGCCTGTTTTACCAGTTTAATTGCTCCAAAAATCTAAAACTGATTTTCTCAACGTTTTCCAAATGCATTCAACAGGTATAAAGCAGATAGCATTAGGGTGATAAATGGCACAACAGCAGGCAACACCAATACAGAGATAACATTCCCTGTTAGCTTTTGATGTGCAGATCCAGGTGCTGTGATGGGCTCCCACAGGAGGCGGAATGGGTCTTGTGTCCCTGGCACAGATTTTGTGCATTACAGCTCAGCATCATCAGGCTCCTTTCTAACTTCAAAACATCATCACCAAGAGAGTGAATGTGTCTCCAGAGTAACTGTGTGCATCAGAGATATTTTAGACAAAAAGAAGTCCTCTGAGATCTGGTAGAGTAGGTACAAGGCCATCTTGCTGAGTGAAAAGCTCTTTCTTTGCTTTTAATGTTTATAAAGTAACTGAGAGCCTACTGCAAGTCTAATCTCATTTTAAATTCAGTTCAGATCTTTTTTTCTAACAGGAACTTGCAGAAAGGCAAAACACAAACATAAAAGGAGAAACAAACACAGTAAAACACACTAAGACCATTGAAGACATTAAATGTACTGTACATAATGCCAAATAAAGTAAAGGGTGTGTGATAGGAGCAATGAAAGCTACTACACAAAAAAAAAATGCCTTGCTATGAAAGGAACCAATTAAGAGCACTTACTGTACATGGAATACATTAAAACTTGCATCTAATTTTTGGAAATCTGTATCTCAGACCTGTGTTTGTCTAAATAAACATACAAATGTTGAGTGAATCCTTCAAAATGTAGTTGTAGCATTTTTTTGTAAGTTATTTATCATTTTGTGCCTATGAAATGACAATTTCTGCGTGAAAGAGTGTAAGTGAGAGAGAGACCAACCACTATGTGAGCAAGCATTACTGAACTTGATGCGATCAGCAAACCAGAGCCGGTGGAGAGTAATGAGAAGTGGAGTGGAATGAGCTGTTTTTGGCTGGTTTAGGACCAGCCATTTTGGACCATTAGCAGAGGTTTTACTGTGCGTGCTGGCATTGCTGCTAGAAGGTGTGTTGTAATATTCAAATAGCAAAACTTCTTCTAAACAATCAGGCTCTGCTTTTGACACCCATTTACAAAATCATTTAGTTTGATCTGCCTATACCTGTAGCTTTTATTTTCTTTAATCATGTTTAGTTGGGTTTAAAAGGATTGACATTCATAGCGATTCTCAGCCTGCCTTATTTACTTGTACACATCGTACTTCATATGATTCTTGTGTTATGAACGGGACCTAATGCATTTTTCAAGAGCTAAATTGGCATACTTCTTCAAGAGCCGTAAAAAACTTTAAACAGTCAGTAATGTTTGCAAACTGCCCCTTTTTGAAGGCACTCAGCCTTGTCAAATGATTCAACAAAACATTAATCGGAATGATTGTGTTAGTGGTCTCAGTATCTAGTAACTTGATGCTCTGTTGGCACTGAGTCAAAACAGATTAAATGACTGAGGGCCAACCTCATCTGTGGGGACAGGAGGGGGCGGTGTCCTGCAGCTCTTACTGTATGAGATCCAGATGGGCTGTTTTTTGTTTTTTTTGTCACTGGATGATGAATTTCCAACAGCAAAAGCAAGGACTTCTGGAAACAAATAAAACATCAGATATTGAGACTAATAGAACAGAATCTGCTCTGTCTGTCCTCAGAGTGTTAATAATAAATATGATACCTCACCTTGACGGGGTCAGGAGCAGGGAAAATATCCCCTCCAGCTCAACCTGCCAACGTATCCATCTCCTCCTTGTTAACACTGACAACTTATTTCCTTACTCAGGAGATACTTGATTCTACTGTACTGTCGGATCTGATGGACCTTGCTCTCGCCGTATTTATACCTCTTCAAAAAATGCAGTGATACAATACATCACAGCAGACGGAGGGTAATAATGACAAACACAAGCCAATTTTCTCTTTGGTATATTTCCATGCATGTCTGAAGAAGACAGAGTGTCATGCTGTACATGTACAAATTAAGAACAGGCATATTAACATTTCTTTGACAGGGTGAGAGTTGCAAAGGCCTCCACTTCTTATTGCCACAGTTTTTCTCCACCAAAGTGTTCTCTTACAAAAACACAAAGCATACAAGTGCTAACAAATGTTTGCAGAAACAAAAGTATGTTCATTAATACCCATGCACACGTGCATATGATATAATATAATATTTGTCGTTAAAGTGGAATTTTGTAGCATACAGTCTGGAGTTTTGTGTACTGTGTTCATGGCTTGAATACATATGAACATGTGATGGGGTGGCAGGAGAAGGAGGACCAAGATGCAGGTTGGCGGGCAAACACAGGCTCATTTATTGAAAACAAAA
>NC_048415.1:12292295-12350576 GCF_013103735.1 Etheostoma cragini | reverse complement strand
TGGGAAAACCGGGACAAAAACACAGGGAAGGCCAAACAGGAAAAATACCCCAACAAAAACCCCAAACCATAACAGAACAACCCTCTTATGACATATTTAGTGAATTCTTTTAATGAAAGTTCATGACTGATGTTTTTAAAATGCAGGCAGGTAAGTAACTTTTTCCTTTTTTGTTGTTGTTAGTTACTATCTTAGTTTTTACTGTGCTGCATATGCATAAGGATAATATAGAGCAAGCAGGTCATTACAGCGCATTGAACCCCAATGACATGGTCCTGCATCACTCTGTTGGTTTAATGAAATTAATGACTTGACATAAAATATTGAATTTAAAAATGATTTTATTGATATCAAAATGGTCCTCTCAGAGTTTTGGGATCAGAACTGCGTCCATAGCAGTGTTATGCTGTTTAGAAATAACATACCGTAGAATGCCGTAATTGACCAATCAGAATTGCGTTTTCATCAGAGCCACGCCTTTTGTGTCACTGTCTTGTTTGTTTTTGTTCTGTGTTTTACATTTTCTGTGTGTTGAAGGACTTAACTTTGGATGCACTATTGTAAGGATTTAACTAAGTGAAAGGCACTAGCATGTTGCTTTTCCACATCTACTTTCATTTAGAACGCAGCTTTTTTGATAAGGTGTGATTTTACATTTTTAGTTTGGAGCTGTGGGGGTCTGAATGCACCTCACAAGCGAGCCAGCTCTCTAGCCTTACTTAAAAAGTGAAATGTTGACATTGCATTATCACAGGAGACACATTTGATACAGACTGACACCCCTTAGCCAACAGTTTCTATCATACAATTGCATCCTCCTCAGAAAGCTCAAAATTAAGTAGCTATTATTGTCAAAAGGAATCTTACGCTTAAAGTTTTGTCCTCTTGTTCAAATAATACAGGGAAAATTGTGATTTCTACAATAGAATATGGTTTTAGGAAAACTGCATTTGTGTCATCTGTGTCATGCGCCTTAAAACCTTTGAGAACAGTTTCTATGGTACGCTCACCAATCAAATTCTAAATAAGTTAACGGACTGTTCATTTTGTTATTGGTGCAGACTTCAATGCTGTGTGGACCCAAATATTGATCGGTCGAACGCAAAGGTCACTGGAGTTCAGGCACAAGCCACAAATGCTTTGAAATCATGGGCCAGCAGCTCGGGTCTTATAGAAATTTGGCGGTGCACTTAATCCCACCTAAAAAGATTATTCCTTTTTCTCAGGTAGACATGAATCTTTTTTTCCAGAATAGATTTTCTTTTTGCATCCCCTCAGTTATTTTTATTCAATTGATAAAGTGGTGTTACTTCCAATGGCATTGTCTGACCTTGAAGGGGTTCTCTGCGTCACCACCCTAGACCGTCTGTCTCATCGTGCTGCTAGATTGCGCTTTAACAATCTTTGCTGAGAAATTAAGCCTACATCATTCAGTTCATATCAGAATTCCAGATATTTGCAAACATAAATGTTGGCTCTGTAGAAGACCAAGGATATTGTGGGACGCGATACCAGGTTTTATAAGGAGCATAACCATACAATTCTGCTCTACTGTGCGCAAATCTAGATCAATCCAACTACAAAACCTTGAAGCTGAGCTCACCAGGTTAGACTCATTGTTGCAAACCAATTTTACTGACCAATAGCTTTAGAATGATTACTAGTCGAAAAAGAAATTTACTTTTGCTTCTATAGGAGCTGCCCCAATTTGTACATCCTTGACACATGTATGCTATAGTCCCAATAGTGATTTACAGGTTCATATTGCAATCACCTAGGCCTACACTTATGTAGGTGCACTTATATTTAAAGAAACACACAGTAGCTAAGTTTATGCAGTGTCTTTTACTTTACTCGTGTTTCTTTTTATCGTTCTAAGCCACGCAACCGAGAGCTGTGAGGGAGAGCTGGACCCTCACCCCGACCCTGACAGACTAGGTGCTGGAAAAACAAGCCAAAATATGTCGGTCAATGGCTGTAATAAACTGTTCACTTGTGGCCACTAACAACAAAAGAGTAACAAAAAATCAAAGAATACATACCATTTTGTGCATCGTCATGTTTCCTATATTTAATATCATTGCCAAACATAACACTAACAGTAACATCCTGTCTCCTTTGTAAAGCCCCAGTTGGGTCTGTGCTGAACACTGCTCTCTGGGCATCGGGTCATCTGGCTCCATCACTACATTTATGGCACCCTGTTTACCTGTGCAATTTTGTGCAGAACCCCACAGGCTAAAACAATGTTGCAGTCTTTTTCTCGCATGTATAGTAGGGTTCCCCCGCTGATGCAAGACTGCAAGATGCAAAACTTTTCTTCTTCCATTCCTTCTGAGCCATGTGTCTTACTTCCACTCAGCTGTCCTGTGCAATGAATCAGCTCGTTGCATTTTACTTTGAGCTGGGAATTATGTTGCTATAGACCTATGGCTCAATAGGCACATTTATATCTCATATATTGTATAACCAATAGCTTATTTGTTAATTGTGTAAACAAGAGAATGTGTGATGTCAAAGGTTTGCATGATGTGGCGATGAACAAATGAATTAGCGGAGAATCTGCAGCTCCCTAGTGTAACAAAGAGAGAATGTTAGTTAAACAGTTAAACAGAGCCTGCACTGTGGTTACAATCAAATATATCTACAACCCTTCCAGTTCCCTATATGTTAATTTTCCACCTGTAATAGTCTATTGTATTCCTGTTCTGTGTGGGACAAATCCATTTAATCACATCAGATTTACATAATGGTCTGTATATGATGCAAGAGGCATGTGAAGTAGCGACCAGATGTGACCTGATTTGACTCAGTTTACGGCAAATGACACATAAGAAAGTGAAACATAAATAAAGGACAAATAAATGTATTGTCTGAGTTCTCAGGGTTTTGTCTGACTAAATGCTAAGCCTGATATGGCATTACGTTCTTATAATGACCTGCTGTCTTATAAATTATTATGAGACACCATTTTATCTAATTTGAAATCAAATATAATAACATTAGATTCCAAATGTGTTACAGTAGATGCCATGCAACCAAATTGTAGACACTACTTGTGCCAGCTTGTACATTACAGCTGAAGGCCGCTGCGTTTACGTTTTACAGGTATATCTGGTAACCCGGCCTGGCTGTCAAACTGGTCAGTTGATACCAACACACAGAACTCACAGAACGGAAATTTCAAATGGAGAAAATACTAGCAGTAGTATTGTTGTCAGAAAAGATAGTATTTCAACTTTCCCCAATATCTAACACAATGGGGTCATTTTTGGATTTATTACAGTTAATATATTACATCTTGGATCTTTAACATCATATCTAATAGCCCAGTGTTTCAGCAGACATTTACCGCCTGTGAGTAATATTACAGAGAAACATAAATGTCCAAAAATGTCTATTTTCAGATCGCTAAACTCGGCTGCAATTCAGTTGTGGGTAGGAATGGGTTAACACAACTAACCACCTAGAAGATCAACAACTGCTGTTGTTGCTGCTTTTTCAGGTTTTCCCAGAACAGCAGCAAAATTGACATAATTCAAAATCAATACAGGACTAATTATGTTCTTTCCCTTTCGAACACAGAGAGGTTGAAAGAAGAATTGGGAGTATCATTTTCTGTACACCACAACAACACTGTTAAGATTTTGGTAAGGCCTCTTCATTGTTTGAGATCTAAAAATAGATGTTCTCTTAGTTACCCTTAAACCAAGAGGATATATATATATATATATATATATATAATCTGTGAAAACTATGGCCAATTCCTTTCTATTTTCACTTTCCTGAAAAATCATGTCAACTATGAGATTAAACTCTGTGCTTACTGACTCTCAGAGTGAGAGCTGGCAGGGCTGTCCTTACCCATTCAGAAATGTTGGACTACTTACCATTCTAGGCGTGGCAGACATTCTATAAAAATGAACATTAATGTGGACATCTCTTACAACCAAAGCTATATAACATGACACCGTACATGGAACGTAATACGCTAAAGGTCAGCTACACTGGGGTCATTTTTTGTTTGGTTCATTTGGTTGTCTTAGTCAATCTGCTACTTTGGTATGCTTTAATTTCATAAGCTAATACATCAATTACACTAAAGGACAGTACGCCTCACTCAACACATATTTGTAACACTGAAAACATTGTGACTGCAGTTATTCTTCAAGTTTTTACTGGTCCTTGACACACATGGGGCTTTAATCAACTGCAAAACAGGTTTATTTACCAACAGTAATTTACTTGGATAATAAGACACACTACTACACATTTGTTGTTTAATCTCAGGTCTCCCCTTCCTGCCGGAAAACTGGTTAATGTAGGACAGAGCTGATGGGTTAAGGGATAATTTACTGTCTCATTACGCAAAACAGTCTACTCCCAATGTTTGATCTCATACAGCTCACAACAGATCTCATACAGATCCCAACAGCATTCAAATTATATTTCAATGTCAAGCAGGTTCTAACTTCACATCAAAATAGTCATTTAAATGCTCTCAAAAGAATGCAGAGAGCCCCCTCATATTTGTATGGTAAATCTGAAGCTGGGGCCAGCTGCCAGTTAGCTTAGCACAACAACTAGATGGTCCAAAGATAACCAGATCTGCCAACTAGCATTTTTAAAGCTCCCTAATCAATATATACAGTGTCTATAGAAAATCATCATACCCCTTTGAAAAAGTCCTTTTTTTATCTGATAATAATAACTTAAATAAAAACAAATTAAAAATTTAAATACATGTTCCAGCTTTATTTACCCATTCTGCGTAACAACATTCAAGGAACATAAAAATTTAATAGTTCTAAAAAATAAGAAAATAAAACTACAATAACAGATTTGGAAAAGTCATCAGTCCCATTATTTCATACTTGGTAGAGCCTTCTTTTGCTTTAATTACTGCCATCCGTCTGTTTGGACATGTCTCTATTAGACTTGCGCATCAAGATTGGGGAATATTTGCACATTCTTACTTACAGAATTGTTCGAGTTCAGTCAAATTTCCTGGTGAGCAGCGATTGAGTGCTGTCTTGAAGTCCATCCACAGATTTTCATTTGGGTTTAGGTCATTGCTCTGACTTGGCCACTCAAGGACGTTCACCTTCTTATCCTTAAGCCACTGCATAGTTTTTTTTGGCGGTGTCATTGTTGTGTTGGAAGGTAAACCACCTGCCCATATTCAGCTGTCTAGCAGAGGGCCGCAGGTTTTCTTCAAGAATTTCAGTGTACTTGGCGTCATCCATTTTCCCTTCAATCCAAACCAATTGCCCAGTCCCTGCGGTGTGCTGGGCTGTTTGGTTTTTGCCAAACATAACGCTTGCCGTTCACTCCAAAAAGTTCAATCTGTGTCTCATCTGACTATAAAACCTTTTTCCACATGGCATTAGAACCTTCCGTATGTTTATTTGCAAAGCGCAAATGAGCGAAGTTGACATTTTTCCCTTGGTAGCTTCCTTGATCAATGTCCTCCTGGCTCAGTCATCCAGTTTGGAGGGACGGCCCAATTAAGGCTAAGTGTTGGTGGTGCCATAAGCTTTCCACTTCTTAATAATGCTATGAATGGTACTCAGAGGAATGGTTAAAGCCTTTGAAATCTTTTTGTATCCTTCTCTTAACTTTATCCCGGAGCCCTTTTGAAAGCACCTTTCAAACCATGTTGTGTTCTTTGCTTTGCCTTGTACTACTAGTAATGGAATCATCGTGGAAGAGCCAGTTTTATGAGAAAGTAATCAAAATCCCTACAATTGATGTCAGGTGGGCGGCATTTAGCATGGTGTGTGTGATCTGGAAATGAACTGGTTATACCTGAGTAAGTTTGTAATGATTACTCTAAGGGGCTGATTACTTATCCAAACCAGGTTTTTACTAATTACATTTGAAGAATTGTTATTTGAAGAATGTTTTAAAATTGTATTTTTACTTAGATGTTGAGCGTTTTAATGTGTAAATACATCTGGAAATAGTTAGATTTAATTTATTTTAATTTCCAGGGTGTGTGTGTGAGAGAGAAAGTCACACACAAAAAAGCATTTATGACAACGGTGTTTTAGAAATCCCTCTACCTGCCAGTGGGCCGTATGTTTAAAAATCCATTGTGTTCAATGGAAAAAAAAGTTGTGTTTTTACCCAGACATTTCAAAAATAATACATTTAAATAAAACATCCATAACTGTCATTGCAATATCATGAAATTTTGGTGAAGGTTAGCATACCAGCCTATGCCTACTCTAGAGCCAGTGTTTGCCTTGTCTGCTCTGGACTACTGTAGAAACATGCTGGTGCAACATGGTGGAAGAGGACTCCCTAGTGATATACACTAATGAAAATATTATTATGAATATTATACTCTATTTCGGCCAATTGAGCCCCCTAAATACTACACACTGCTCCTTTAAATGCAGAGCCTAAATGCTTAATTACCACATCAGCCTTTGGTAGAGATTTGAGATGTAGCATATCTTACACAAAATGTTAATGGTGATTCAGAGGTGAAAAATCTATTACATAATTGTAACATGAAATTAATGTTCAAGTAAATCAAAACCTTTAAAAGATAACTGGTCTTCTATAGAGAACCAAAATCTTCAGTCTCCATGTAGAAATATTATTGATGCTATACTTAGGACAAGAACTAGCTCAGTTATCCATCAGCTGAAAATCCCAGTGTGCTGCCTACCACTATACAGGCTAGATTGGATGTGGCTTATTGATTTGCTACTGTTACTGAACTTATAATTACACTGCTATTTGTAAAGCGGGATGGTTGGAGGAAGTGAGACGCAGAGACTTATGCTGCAAACTGATTTTAATGGATTTGTCCGTTACATAAATGACATTGATGGTGAATGGTCTGTCATAAATGAAGCATGGGAGAAGAGCAGGTGGAAGTGCCTGAGCAAAAACAATTTCTCTGCAGAGATACAAAACATGCACGGTCTGACCTGGGGGAGTATATGTCATCAGTGTTTCGTCAAACTTTATTCTGAGAAATACTCCTTATAGCCTTGAGTTGTATAAAAACCTGAAACATCATCAATGCCGAGTAATTTTGCTCCAAATAAAGGCATGTGCTTACGAATCCTTCCCTATTTATTGGCAAATGTCCTGATTAGCCTCAAACATCCTTAATACGTGCCTACTTCTTTTATAGAAGAAACTATGACAACTAGAATTAGAAAATAATTAATGCAGATTACATCTGCAGTTGTACTTGGACAGTTACCTTTGGTGACTGTTCTGTGCATCAAAACCAGGATGCAGCCTGAAGTAGGTTTATAGCAAGACAGACAATGTTTTTTTTTTCCTGCAGAAACATATACTGTATCAGCCTTGAATGAATAGGACTACAGCCCATTAAAGCCCTCCCAACAAATCAAAACCAAACATAAACAAAGCAAAACCCAGCATAAGATAAAGATTACTTAACTGATCTTTGGGTAAAATAGGCATTAAAAAGATTGTGTAAAAAGGTTGTATTCACAGATAGCACGATTTGTATTTTTTAAAGAAGTTGTTCCCTGATAGTTGTATCTCGGCTGCTTGTGCGCTGAACGGAGGCACCAAGTGTTGATCTGTGAGGATTTTAGACTTCAGGTACCTCCAGTCTTCACCTCAACTTTGATTGATTTCAACCTCAGCTTCAAAGATGGCCTGAAGTCACTTCTTTTTTGGATGCTATTAAAAGACATCGGGAAAAGAAGAAAAAATGAACAGTGAAATCAATACTGTGTACAGTCCACATGCAGGAAGCCGTAGACAGTCATGAGGCTACAGTTGATAATATGCTACAATTATTCTGAAATGACACAATCACTTCCTTGGAACAAACAAAAAGAAGCACAATCCAAGTCATTTCTGCTCTCTTTGCTTCAAGAGCTGAGGAGGGATGCCAAAATGTCAAGTCAAAAGCAGACTAACAAAAGGGCACGCCACCGAGAAAACTGGTCAATAAAACACCACACACACCCAGCAGTTTGTGTTTCAAAACTGAGGACGCTTGACCCGGAAATTTAACCGCCTGTCCCAACCTGCCGTGCCGTCCCATCCAATTAAACGCTTCACCCATCAGAAGTGCCTTTACCCAGTCCACACACAAACAGTCATCGGAGATATTTTTCTCCATTTAATTTCCATTTGCTGCAGACGGGCAGCAGAGGGATTCAGAGACATATCTGAATCTGGAGAGGAGGAGGGGCAGCCTGCCATGCAGGAAACCGCTGCATGAGGTAGCAGAAGGGGGTTTTAAGAAACTCAAATTCCCTACAGATCGTTATGCAGTTGGTAGGTGGGAATTAGTGGTGAATTATTCCAAAGCAGCATACCAGAGCTCATTTAACAGTTTTAATGTGATCTCAACCCGCATCATATGGCAAATTGATTCTAAATGAGCTGTTGCATTCTAGCCGTTTTAATTTGTGCATCTATGATTAATATAAAACAAATGTAAAAGCGGAAAAATGATTATCCAGAGGAAATACTCAGTTTGATAAAACCCCAGCCACCACCAGAAAGAAAGAGGGGTGCATTTAAAAGAGGGTAACACAAAGAGTGACTTTGGGAGATGACATTGACAATATAAACTGTCAGGGATTTGCTGAGCAAGTACAAATATTAGGAATAGGAATATTCCCTGTGGACCAAGCAGAGTTACCCCAGACTGCTGCACAGATACAGAGACCTCACATTGCATGATGGATCTGGTCATGCAGCGAGGAGAGTTTTCTTTTTTCTTTTTTTTTGATGGGCGAATATGCCACAACCCTCTACAAAGTTCACAGTGTGCAACCAGTGCATACAGTGCCTAACTCAATCCTTGTCTGCAACTCTTCCTGGCCTGGCTCTCCCTGAATGTTCCCCAAGATAATTACTACTTCTTCTCCAGGCCGGATTTGTCTTCATTTTTACAGACTTCCCTTATTCTGCACTATACAAGTCAAATGTATAGTTTGTTGTGTGCCTTTAAAGTAAACAAGTGGTAACTTGCTTGGTTTCACAGTTTCTTGGATGTTAGAAATATGATCATCCACTATAATAATCTTTCCTTAAAATATATTTTCTCTCATTTTGTTTTTTTTATATTTCCTACAAGTGGAGGTCATAACTCACCCAGCTCTTAGATTAGATATAACCTTCTACTTATAAAGTACAAAGACGCATGGGTGCATTTATCCTCGGATTAATCATTAGCAAGCCACAAACGTGGCATCTGGATCTCCTAAAGTGAGCTCTGGTGAAGTAGAGACTGTGGCACATTAAATACCAATTGAAAAAAGTAAATATTAAAGGATTTTTGTCACGCATTACCATTTGTTTTACCCCTATTTGGTAGAGAATCATGCTCCAAGTTTTGGTACTACAGTTACCATATTGCTTCAGGGGGTGTAAGGAGGACATCTAATATTGCTATGGAGTAAGTGAGTGCAGTGAGTTGGGCTGTGGGCTACAAATCGAGGCACGTTTTTTAAGCCTGAAGTTGTTTGAGTCTGAACCTTTGCCCATCTTTCTACATTTTTGTACATCCTGCACTAACCCATACAGCCTCTTTATTCTTTCTTAATGTTAAATAGTTATATGTATGTATGTATGCATGTATGTGTTTGTTTCTGTATTTGTTTGTTCATTTTATATTATTGTTTTTATGTATGCCCCATAGACCAAGGCAAATTCCTAGTATGTTCTACCTACCTGAATATAAATCTCTTTCTGATTCTTCCTTACATTTTGGCAAAATGGCACGATTTAAAATATGCCTAATTAGTAGTTTGCAAAATTATCAGGCAAGTTCTGGAGTAATAAGGATTTTTTTATGGACATGAATGTAAACATTGTTTGAAACAGTAGAAAAAGCACATTCAATTTTCTAAAATACAACAGAATTACTTGCTAGCTGTGATGTTGAGTAAAAGCCATTCAGTGTTTTTGGTGTGTATGGCTCTTTGCAACTGAAAATAATATTTTGTACTTGTTAGTGGAAGATGAAGGGACTCAGCAGTTTAGACATTCACGCATTTAAAAAAAAAAAATCCATATCCATCTATCCTGCCTGAAAATCTGTGCAGACCAGCTGGCACCCATATTCACTCAGATCTTCAACAGATCACTGGATCATTCAACAGAACACCTATTATTACAAAATAATTACTTATAATTATAATTTACTCCTGCATACTTCGCACTATTGTCTGACTCATCATGAATGGGTCAAGTGGCGGGTCAGCGGAGTTACACACATGGTGTGTATGAAATGTCTGTATCGTAGGGCCAAAACTATAATATTCTGGCCATGGGTCACATCACTCATTTTGCCGTGGCTGCCGCAATAGCAGAGTTACCAGTGGAAACACTGGTACAAATACAGGTTTGCCTCTCATGCTTAACAATATTCAGCTGTGTTAATAATAACTCAAACTGTGGACAAATGTCACAAGTGTGGACCGGTGCGGTCGCCGTGTCTCTCTGTGTTGCTGGGGAGCCGTGTGTGAGTGATGGGGGCATGCTGCGTGGAGAGTAAGAAGAGGGATCCGAACACAGGCACGGCTTTACAGAAGAAATGGGTCATGTAACGCAGAATTAAACCATATTGACATATACAACATTGCTTCGTTTGTGGAGAGGCAGTGGATGCGAGGACATTAGATGCACCGGTAAAACCTAGAGTAAAAATAGAAATAGAAAACTAGAGCCCTATGAGCTAACAGACTGGTCACTGCCATTGTCTGAAAAACAACACAGACGGGACAAAATGTTGCGTTTACTGTTAAACTGGTAAAACCTTGTGAACGATGTATAACCGACTGCTATCTGTTGTGGAATTTTCCTCACGTTACTCTGTCGTCTGTGACCGTCTACATCTAGAAACTAAGCTGCTGCTATTGTCTCAACCTGTCTATATTCTGTTTACAGTGTGTCTATATATTGTTTGTTTTTGTTGCTTGGTTTATATGAGTAAGTGCATTGTGAGTAATACAATCCAAAGCAAAATTCCTCGTACGTGTCCTCATACTTGGCAAATACAACTGATTCTGATAACTGTCAGTCTGACTTTGTATTAAACTCGAGTCACAGCTAACTGGCAACTGTCACAGAGTCACCTGCTGAAAGTCTATACAGACTGACATAGCTTACTGATGTCAAGGCGTTAATCAGAGAGCCATAAACAAGTAACAGAGTGCCCTGTCTGATCAAGCAGGTATTTTTTCCTCACCATTTTTTGGGAAAAGACGCACATAATTACTCTCATTTTAATTGCCACCGAAAAAGTAGCCAAAACACCTCTTGAGTCACATTGGTTGTTCTGTAGCTCTCTCTTACAATTTCTGAAAACCTAATAAATGTGCCATAGATTTCCTTTAATTGTTGAAAGACCTGAAAATAATTTAAGCCTCCCACAAATGTATTCATTTTAACAGTTGATGTTATTTGATTAGAACCCATATTGGTTTGAAGGACTATCTGGTATTCCAGTGTTGGATGTTACTTACAGCAGCCGCAAGAGCTTGCTCCAAGTCTTTGATGATGTCAGCCTGATCCTCCAGACCCACGGAGAGTCGGATGAGTGTGTCACTGATCCCCAAGACTCTCCTCTCGTTTTCTGGCACTGATGCATGGGTCATAATCGCCCTAAATTTTGATAGAAGGCATTTGAGCTATAATTAGAAAGACATTCTGCTGTTTTCTTAGAGATTAGAGCAGAAACAGACTTCATAATGGATATAAAGTGTCTGATATAAAGTGTAAAATCTGTTTAAAAAGTTTGATAGGGATTTTTTCCTTGATCTTTGCTGCCCCCTTGTGGTGCTACTTTAACATTACATTTTGGACTACAGCTGATGAAAGTTTGTTTTTTAACTTGCAGACTAAAGTTAGAATTTGGATTATTTAAAGTACTGCTATTTCTGTCAGGTTTTACATGCCACTTGTTTGTCTAAACACAGTCAGTTTTATTTTTGGTAAAATGCACTGTACTTAAATATATGTAATAATATATGTAAAGAGTAAAATTCTGCAGGAATACTTACGGATGTTCTGCTAAACTCTCATATCCACCAAGACTCTCAGCTATCGCAAACAACTGAAAAAAAAAGAAAACAGAGGACATGAAGTGAAACATAGTGCAGGATATAAATAGTGTACATTGTGTAAATTAAGTCACATGAAAGATAAGTAACCGACTACAGAAACTACCAAATCCATTGTCATATTTTTTGCTTACATTTTGTGTTTCAGATCATTGAAAAACATTTTTTGAATGCCAGTCATTTTTATGTCTGGTCCATGGCAACTTGGTTTGAGTTATTTTTTTATTTACATTTTAGTTATCGTCTGATCTCAGCAGCTGCAGGATATGCCTGCAAGTAGGACTTCAGTGCTTTGCTAAGGCACCCTTGTAGTCCTTCACCTGCCCTCTTAGTCTAGGAATCTGATCCAGTCCTTTTTCAAAAGCCCCTCCAGCCTTAAAACATTGTCTACTTTCAAAACAGTCCAGATCAAATAATAATGTCATGCCAAATTACTTTGAGGTTGCTGAGGAAGGTGCTGGCGTGCTCCAGTTTTCCCTTAATGTAGAAGGTAATCATCCCCGGACATCCGGTGCATTGTCTCTTCACCACTTCATGCTGGGGGTGAGAGGGCAGGCCTAGATCGAGAGAGGGAAAACAGTCAGGTTGTGATTACAGTATGCTTCTGCCTCACTAAAGTATGAACAACTGGGGGTGTGATACATTTTTACTTAGTTAATTTGCATATCTTATTGTTATTTCCAAATATACATGCATGACTTTTTTTTGTTCTTCGCTTTTTGCTTGCAGGTTTCTCTATAGATATTAAATATAGATTATAGATATTTGGCAGCTCCTATGTTTACTTGAGTCTGACTCCTCAGGCAGCCTGCCGTTTCCTCTGACTATGCGTTTGTAGCTTTCTGCTTCCTTTTTGCCGGCTCACTCATGACGATAGTGTGAAAAACTCCATCGCTACCTTATTGGCCGGTTGCTGAATCTGCGGAAGTGTGCAGTTCTGTGAAGCAATTTGCTGCATCGCGAGAACTGTTTAGAAAATTTATAAAAAAGGGCACATTCATTTAAAACATGCTATAACTTGCTTATTGTAACTTCTTATTTGCACTATTAGAGTATTTTTCTGGAGCATTAAGTTGTTGTGCAGACTTTACCTTCTTTGAACATTAATTTGTTTGTTCTGCACCTGCAACTACATGGATGTGCACAACATTGTCTTTTTTAAGATGAAACGTTTGCTCATGAGCCCTTGTTTTTGGACTAAGCTCTCTGTCCTCGGAGCCCTTTCTGTTGCATTTCCCCACACACCGTGACACTAAAAAGTAACCTTGGGTGCTTGTTTGTATAAAACAGTTACAATTTGGGTGAGTGATGATAAAAATATGATGATATGGTGTTTTCCACAAAATGACAATCAAATCAAAAATGGGAACACTGTTTGTTAAGAGATGATATGTGAATAATGAAGGTTATATATCGAATTTGTTTGCTACACTCCGGTGCAGAGAGATCACCTGGGAAGAGGACCTGCTCCACCCTGGGATCCGCCTCCAGAAACTTGGCGGCAGCCATGGCATTACTAAAGTGCCGCTCCATTCGCAGGTGTAGTGTCTTCAGTCCTCGGTTACACAGGAAGCAGTCGAAGGGTGATGGTACACAGCCCAGCGCTGAACCAAGGCAAGATCACATGGGGGGGGGGGGGGGGGGGGGGGGGGGGGGGGGAACCCAAAGAGGTCACAAAGCCTCCCAAAACCCAGATCAGACAAACAACAAAAGCATGAACAAATACTTCCTTCTGAAAACGTATTATATTGGTGCAGAACTTTGGCCTCTGGCGCATGTCCTGTTTCTTCAATAAGTGAATGAAGGGCAGGTCGACAAAACTTTATGAGATCTGTGTCCTTAAATAACACCTAGAGCTAGCAAAAATTTGGCTTCTTGTTTGACATAAATTACCTATCAAGATATTTGGCAACATTGGGCAAATTTTGTCAAAGCAGACTGGAAGACTAGTGTAACTTTTTGTTCTTACCACTCACCATTTTGCAGAAACTGCAGTCGCTCATACAGATCATCCCGGTTCATTGAGGCCAGACCCATTACCACATCACTGTGACCTGTCAAATTAATAAAAAGGAAAAAAAAGAAATTTCAAGTAACTGGGAACAGAACATATTTTGTTGGTTAGTGTTTTGAGAATAAAGTCATATTATATTCTAATATGTATTTAACAAAATGTTGTATGTTATGATTAGATCACATGCATCTTTTAGCTTTGCCTGACTATGAATACAGTTATTATTTTTTTAAATAATGGGGGAAGATCAAGCCCTGTCTTGTCATGTCATGGTATTGAGGTGCTTACTGATGAAAATGACAGACTACAGATTCTCCTCATTCCTAAATTTGACACGTACTACTGACTTTTGGTTTTGGTTGTATAACAGTTTAATGCAATCTTATGCTGGTAAAATTTGAAATGTACACAACCTACCGTTCATGTATTTGGTAGCTGAATACATGCAGATATCAGCTCCCAAAGCCAAGGGACGCTAAGATTACACAAGACAAACACAAAGGTTAATCAATTACTTGTTTTCACACAAACTGGAATTTGATTGCAGGAAACCATTTACCTGCTGTTTCAAAATCAAAAGAGCATGAAGTGCATATCTTTCACACTCACCTGAAAATAGGCAGACATAAAGGTATTGTCCACAACCACCACTATGTCTTTGTTGTATTTATGAGCCACATCTGAACAGGCCTTGATGTCAGCAATTTTCATTGTGGGGTTGGAGGGTGTCTCAATCCACACCAGCTACACAAAGAACATGTCCAGGAGAGCGTGTCAAAAATGTGGAAAACACACTACATTGTGGGAAAGGGCTGAGAGATAGCTCATCTATCGTACCAATAACAGTCATTACACAATGTGCTGAGTCACAATGACTGCTTCAAGTTTCCCAAAGAGAAATGAGACACCCAATTATACAACTTAAAAAACCTGCTTTGAAGCAGCCACTTTAAGGACTGAGAATGTGTCGGAAAAGACACCAAACACAATAGCTATAGACAAGACACAAATAGCACTTTATTCTTATATAATTTGACTTACTTTAGTGTTGGCCTTCAGAGCAGCCTCCAGCAGTTCTGGTTTTGTACAGTCAGCAAAAGATACCTTCAGACCAAGTTCAGCGGCAATTTTTTGGAAGTAGCGGTTTGTGCCTTGCGATAGTGAGAGTGAAAAAAAATTATAATTCCAAATAAACCAATTTAAGGTTCAAAATCAACTTGCACAATGTGCTTCCACTTTCATCCAAACAACCATTTTGTGCGAGTGAGTTAATGGTGGGTTTCCTAATGGAATATGGAAACATTTTAGGGTTGGATAATATTTTCTACACAGCTGTCAGTTACAAAGGGGTGTCTCACCTCCGTACACATCGTCCATGCAAATGATTCCATCACCGGCCTTAAGTAAGTGAGTGATGGTCACTGTGGCTGCCAGGCCCGAGGCTACAGCAATGCCTGCAGGGAAAAGGCACAAAAGTTGTTAAGACCAAAAATCCTTTGTGAAATATGCTGCCAGGATTATGTGAGAATCTGCTAGAATAGTCTTACTTACAATACTTTCCTCCATCTAAAGCAGCCACCGCCTTCTCAAGACAGTTTCTTGTAGGGTTTCCACTCCGGCTGTATTCAAACCCCTACATGAAAAACATAGGTCATTTCAGCCACCTGAATCAACATTTATGATTAGATATGGTGTTCAAACAACAGGAGGACAGGTCGACCAACACAAGCGTGCGTGAGTACGTTTTAGGATTTTGCCCAGCAAGACTAGAACACTGAAAATTCCTTAATGTATCTTAACTTTGGGCACATGGGGTGACACACGCATACGCAGCAACCGGTTTCATGGTTTAACTGTTTTTTTAATTAACTGTGGATCAGACTTTAAACTCCCAAAACTCAGGACAAACAAATATAAACACTCCTTTCTACCTGCAGCCATTCTACTTTTTTAATTCTATAATGAACCATAGATAATGAATTGACTTATTATTTATTGTTTACTGTTTTTTTTGTTTTTAACTGCCTGCAAAGTAGTCATTCTCTGTATTGTGTGTATGATTGTGTGTGATTTGTACTAGACTATCTGCTGCACAACAAATTGCCCCACTGGAGGACAAATAAGGTAACTTGAACTTGACTTCTTCTTCATCCTCTTTAGCGAAACTAGGCTGTATGGCAGGCCAACAGGTTTTAAGGACACCTTGCCTTCCTGTATAGGCTCCACTTTTACAATCAGACTGAGCCAGTACTTAAATCTGTTTTTAGTTGGATTCAATACATTAAACGTAGACCAGAGGCGTAATCCTCTCTGCAAAAAAGTAATTATGTAGTTGTAGGGAAATGGTGGATTTGCTTAAGATTACGGGTCTGGTCTGACTAATTTACTATGTATTTCTAAATCATTGTGAGCTCGGTCACAATGTTATGGGAGTAGTAAGGGTGAGCATACCAGGGTCTACAAAACAAAGTCAGGAGTTCAGCGTGAGTGGTGATTTGGGTTATTTCTTTTAATTTGGTTGTTTCATTAAAGATGCCATTTTTGCCGTTA
Organism: Etheostoma cragini; assembly: GCF_013103735.1. Lineage (NCBI taxonomy): Eukaryota > Metazoa > Chordata > Actinopteri > Perciformes > Percidae > Etheostoma > Etheostoma cragini. The sequence goes on along the minus strand of NC_048415.1, from coordinate 12,333,932 downwards.
ATGATATAAATACGCCTCGAGATTAGTCTTAAAACTGGGAAACATTAAAGACCACTCATTTCCCCTCTTAAAGGGTGCTTTGAGAGATAAAACATTAGAAAGCAAAAAGTACCTCTGCGCTTAACACTCTTTTTATATGATGTGCATGTGCTCTCTGTGTAAAATTGTAATAACAATGGGACTTACAAACTTGTAAACTATAAGAAAGTTAATGACTAACCTACAGTATAATCATTGGCAGAGACAAATAGCAGTTATAAAAGTAGTTTGCAGCAAAGAGGCCTATTAGCTACAGGGAGAATATGATAGCGAGGAGAAACTCAATATTCCACGATATGGCCTCTGGGTCATTCTATGAAAAGGGAGAACAAAATGAAGTCAAGATGTCTCTCTTAAGATTGATTCACTTTTGACTGGGGAAGCAGAAGAACAATTACTTTGACAATGAACAGGTAGTGGGTGTATAAGACATTACATTACATGTCATTTAGCTGATGCTTTTATCCAAAGCAATTGTATTGCAATGTATTGAATGATAGTCTCCCACACCAATCACCATCACTACACACTACATGACATGTACACATAATATAAAAAAAGACCTAAAATAAAATATTAAATTGTGTTTTTACTACTATGTGTATATAGAGCCTGTAGAGTTATTCCCAATACTCATTTAATCAATACCAATGAATACCTTGTTATTACCATGAAGCATTTTTTCATAAGTATGCCCATTGACACCTTATGTATTTATAATGGCCATGGAAATACTGGCTATTACAGTCATATCTTTTCTTATTTACCTCTTTGTGTGTTTAAATAGTGTATTGCTGAGTCAGCATTCATTCATGTGTGACATGGTTATTTTTGGGCTGGATTGCCCATTGGGGTAAAAGCCCATCCTATGAAATAGAGTGGTGTCAGTATTGATTTATATCTTAAAAATATATCTCTGATAAAAAACTAAAATATATTCTTACGACGTGTAAGCTACATAAGAGCTTAGCTTTACTCACGACATGTTTCTATGACTCATATATCATTTGAAAAACTAAACATTTATGTATAGCCCGGTGAAGTCCTGACTAGGATCTGCTTCACACGCGTGCATACCTCTACAGTCTCATGGTGCATACCACCACAGTACCACCAGATCACTTACATCACCCCCCGCCTTGAGGCTACTTACGGCATGGTTTCCTGGTCCAAACTGCTTGAACGTGGTAGATAGGGAAATAGGCGGCACTACAGCCATGGATTTCCATTGCTCCGGCTCCTGGCCGACGTGAATTGCATCTGTCGCAAACGATTTATACGCCGCCCTGAAGCCGGCGAACAAGTCGCTTTGCTCGTCTTGTTTGTGATTTTTTTCCATGGCAATGTGCTCACCCTAAATGTAAACCGCAGTGAACTGAGGCTGAGTGTGCGTTACCAAAGGATGAGAACGGGGGAGGAGGGGAGGGGGGCGGGAGCAATTTAAGATGCCAATCAGCGCCCATCAACACGCGGCGTAAGACGCTGATTGGTGGTCCAGCAGGGCGTCCAACCCACGTGATGCGGCACGTTGTTGAGTGTGTGTGTGTGTGTGTATGTGTGTGTGTGTGTGTGTGTGTGTGTGTGTGTGTTTGTGTGTGTATGTGTTCGTGTGTGTCTGCGCGCGCGTGTGTGTGTGTGTGCGATGGTGATGCAACGTTTACTGTTGTTTGAGTCAGGAAGGTTACGTTTTTTCTTTTCTTTTTTCTCTCTTTTTTATTTTTTTTTACTTTACAAAGTAAATTCTACCTAGTAATAATCAGATAGTTTATGTAATTTGGAAATCAAACTAAAAATGATGTACAACATCTTAACTTTTCTATAACCACATAGCCTACAATAGGCCTAAGTTTCCTAACCACCAATGTGCACTATATAATGTTTGTCGTCATTATGAAAATATAGGCCTACATTGAATTTTGTTAATTTTTATTTTTGTTTCTAGAGGCAGACAGCACACAAGCCGTTTAGCCGTGTTTCCATTCTTGAGCTACAGGGAGAGGAAGTTCTCTGTACTGACTGACTCAGTGACATCACTATGTTCTGCTTCACCCTGCCTAAACTAATCTGATAAATATACTCTACAATAATACTGCCACAGTAATACACAACAGCACTTAATATATTGTGTATACCATAGGTGCTGAATTGAGCATGCAGGTATTAAAAATATAAAGATGAACAGAAGAAAATTTAAGAAATACTTCTAGTTGTAGGCTAGTTAATTCACAGATCCTTGCCTACTGCAAGCTGCCTTACTGGATCTGAGACGTCAGACACAACTGAAAACATGAACAGATGACTTAGTAATATGATTGTAATACATTTAAATAAGTGCGTAGTCAAGTGAGCTCTCTTCTAATGGGAAAGACCGTTTCTACAGAAATTCTGCTCTGCGTCTCATTATTTTGCCGTCTCGTTATTTCAAGCATTGCTGTGCTTGGATGATGGAGATGTTTTATTACATGTAAGTTTTAAGGAATTACAAAATGATAAACTGTAAGAGTAATAATGTTTATTTATTTTGTCTGACTACCCTATAGTCAACCACAGGATTTTTTTTATAAGATCTGTCTGTGCACTTGGGGCAGCTGCTTGTGTCATCTTTGATATATTTTATAGTCAAAATGTAAATATAATTTGTATCCTTGTTTTTCCTCGGGCTTAGGTGCAATGAATTGCACAATATGTTCTGATCAGTATGTCTGAGTGAATCAATATTCACATCATCTGCTCATAGAATTCAAATACACAGACTTTAAGATTGTTATAGATGAAGTACTAGTATCATGGTACAATACAATAAACTGTACAGTAGTGGAATGTAACTAAATACATTTACTCAAGTATTGTACTTGTGCAGTTTTGAAGGTCTTCACTTTTTTATGCTATTTTACATTTCTACTGTACAACATATCAGAGGAACATTTTCACAATTGTATGTATGTTTGTATGACAATTCACATTTGTCATAAAAAACATTTTGATACTTTAAGGACATTTTGGTGATAATGTACTTATATTGTACTTTAATTTTACTTTTATTTATGTTGTGTTGTAAATCCAGGAATTTGACTGGTGGTTTTACCACGTGGTATTGATTTAAGTGAATAATAAGAATATACCCTAACGCCGGGATATAAAAAAGTTAAACTAAGAGGCATTTCAACCAATTACAGCATAACGCATAACTATATAATTAGTATTAACAATTCAACAATGAGAGTAAGTTCACCAAGGTATTTTCTGCATAAGAGTTCTACAAAAGTAAATATAATTTGTTTCCAGAACAAATGCATTGAGGTAATGACCGTTACTAACCTTTTATTAACTCTCGCGATACTACGAGGCGGAAGATATCAGCTGAATCTTCCGCACTAGTCTACTGCATGGATGCATTAAGCGAGCAGTCTCATGGAGCTGCTTACGTTGTGCAGCAACTAGCGACGGTTTTGAACGATAGGTGGAGACTGAAGTGTTTGTTTTCATAGTAAACCGGTGAACGGAAGTAGCTACTTGGTCCTCTTTAAAAACAGTGTCGTTTGTGCCTGTCCGGTGGAGGATTAAGTGTGTTTAGCTACATGTTGTGCAGTTTACAGTGTTTGCGTGAATACATCCAACTGGCGAATCGCCTTAATTCGCCCGGAGGGTCATCGTCAGCGACGACACCCTCTGCTCCGTCAGCGTCAACTGTTTAGAAAATGACCGGAGAGAAGATCCGCTCCCTGCGCAAGGATCACAGGCCCAGCAAGGACGAGGATTTACTAGAGCCGGATGAAGAAGCTGCAACCGGGACGTTCACCGCCTCCAGGACAAACAACAAGAGCAGAGCAAGTAAAATCTTTAGCAATCACAAGTTAACCAAGTCTTCATCCACACAGCAGCAGCAGCAGCAGCAGCAGCAGCAGCAAAACCAGCAGTCGCAGGTTAATGCTAACACCAACACACTGTCAACATCGGATGTCATCGATGACAACAACAAAAACCCCATCATCCGAACCGGGCAGGACTTTCCCGTCCATGAATGTGTGTTTAAAGGAGATGTCCGACGCCTGTCTTCACTCATAAGGACGCAGAATATTGCCCAGAAAGACGTCCATGGTGAGTCTACCAACTGCTTATCTCTTAGCCCTGAATAAAGGAGTCCAAAATCCATAATGATCCACCAATTTTAAGGTCCAGTGAAGCTTAGTTTTAGTTAGCTAATAATAGGCCATCAGCCCCTAGCAGCACTGGGAGTAGGCGAGGTACCTCCCTACCAAGGCCAGAATGATGAATGTTTTGATTCCACTACCTTGCAGTTACTTTAAATCCAGTGCCCTCAAATCAACAGTACAGTGTATGAATGATTGTTATGCTTCAATGCCTCCTCCCACCTACAGCACTGACATGTCTAATTAATTAGAAATACAAAAACCCTCTCGGATAAGCCATCTCTGTTGCCTATTAGAAGTGGTGAAAAGCCATTGTATGGATTTGGGTATCATTTTTAAGAGTTTTCCCAGAATGATAGCACATCTTCTGCAGGGCAAAGTCTGCTGAGATAACAACACACTTTCCACATAAACACTCCCTGGACTAACAAAAAGACAAGATTGTATTGTTCCGGTTCACGTGCCGAGACAAAAGATGGCCTGTACTTGAGCTCAGTACAGGAATGTATTCTGTCTTCAAACAAAGCTTTGACATGGTGTAAGGCAACAAGGTGTCAGACAGGGCATTTGCCTCTGATGTTTTGGAATTTGAGCTTGTATTTTTCAAAGGTTTTGCAAGGATCGGCATGGTTCATCGGCGGCAGTTTATGTGTTTTATGCACACATTAGTTAGCTTCCACTGGATACAGGCTGAAGCTCAACTGTCATGTGATGTCATTACAATCAATCAGCGTTACACTTCAAGTAGGAATCAGAATGAAGAAATAAAGCTTTATTACATTTGGTTCTTCACATAAACCCAACCTAACCACATCACGAAAACAACATTTCTCGCTTACTGCACCCGGAGTCGTATCAAACCATTTAGATTTATATTTTGCTCCAGTTTTTTGAGTTGTCCAGGGTAATAGGCTGCAACTAATAATTATTGTTATTACTAATTAATCAAATACATTTCTATTGAATTATCGGTGTCTGCAAAATCTCAGAGAATAATGAAAAAGAAAGTTGTGGAATTGCTTGTCTATCCAACTAAAGTTTAGATATTCAATTTTTTTTTTAAAAGCAGAAAGTCTTGACATTTGAAAAGCTGGAACCATTGATTTTTGGCAGTTTTTACCTGATGAATGACAAAATAGATGACTAATATGATGGATTCATTGAAGAAATAGTGCCAATGGAAAAGACTAACAGCAAGATCTGGAGTAACTGTGATACTGATTTTGGGAAGGCTCATTGGTAATACAAATGAAATTCCATTCACCTCCATTTAATTGGCGTCTTCGTTTTTTAATAAATCCAGGGGGACTACTGGCTGATCCCCAGCTTGTTTTTCTTACGCACATTGGGGCTTCGACAAGGCAGGACCAAGGCTTCATTCAGACTAGATTGGTCAGTTTGGCCAAATGTCACCTGGCTCATTTGTGTGATGTCCTCTTGTTATTTAACCCCCCAATGAAGCAAAAGTAAACTTTATAGTTTACAACTATTGTTTTCTGTAGGATCGTTTATATTTCTCTGCATTTCTGACCATATTCAAAGGCAGCGGAATTTTACAGCAAAAGAAAAGAAACACTGTACTTTTTGCTGGAGCTTGTTGCATGAAATAGTCTGCTGTTACACAAGCAACTCCCCGGCATTTAAGTGCTTGTGTTTCGTTTTTGTACCCTCTTAGTTATTTTAAACTTTTTTGTGGCAGCTATAGGATTTTTCCCGTTTACTGTACAGCATTCTCCCATCCCCGTAAAAGACTGGCAATTCTGATCGTCCGTTACATGATCCATAGTCTATATCCATGATGTTTCACTTCCAGGATTGCTATGTTGCAGTTTTTTTTGTCATTCCCCTGCAGCCCCTACTGCCACAGCCAAAACACACAATTCAAAATAAATAGAAGACTTGCGTTTTCAACGGGCCGCCTGAGTGTGTGTGAACTTAGCCTTACTCTGGATGCTTGCCTACTGCTCTCTCCCAGCACGAGAAGCTTGAAGGAGCTAACCGGGCAGTAGCCTATGTCTGCCTTTTGAGGGATTCTCCAAAGCTCATTAGGCCCATTTCACTTCCTGGAGGAAAAAAAACAAACTTATGCTTATCCACACCTGACTCAAATGTTATTTTCCCTGAATGCATTTCTAGAGTGCAATCAGTAGGGCTGCACAATATATATGTATTTTTATCTGCATTGCGATGTCCACTTTTGCAATAAACACAAAAGAATGTTTGACATTTAAATTTTTTTAACGCAATCTGTTGTATTTTAGGCAGTACACTTTAATGTCCTTTTTTTATCACAAGTCATATGGTTATTGCAAAATTTTACAAATTGTATATTTTTCACATGTCATGCTGCTAGTTAAATGCATCTAATTTTGGGGGTTCAGTAGTTGCTTTAGTAATAGATGCTACGATATTGCTCGTCGTGGTAGGAAAACACACAACAGGCATTTACTGACCTTATAATTTGGTATTTAGTGGATTCTGCCTCCTAATATGAACATCTAATTCACCCTGAGTGTGACAGTCCTAGAGGCACAGTGCTTTTCACAGACCCAAGTCTCATATTGTGATTATCAAAAGCGGCCGGCAAATTCTTTTTTTTTTCTCTCTACTTCAGGAAACACACCATTGCATCTCGCCGTCATGATGGGGCACAAAGGTGAGTCATTTTTAAAGCTGCACCTCCATGTGGTTTATACACTGTATGTCCGTCTCTGGTGTTCTTATTGAATCGCTGCGTGTCTTTATGTCTTTTGTTTTTGTTTCTGTTTATTTGCTTGTGTGTTTCAGTTTGTTTGCCCATCTTTGTGTGTGCACACCACCGTGCATTTATCACAGATCACCATACGTCCTAGAATAACAATCAGTTTGGAGTGTATGATGAATATGTCATGATGTATCAAGTCTTTACATGACTTTGTTCTTAGCTGAATTGCACTGGTTGGACTGAAAGCATGTGCATAACATATTAATGCAATGCAAGGAGACTTCAGAACATGCTGTTGAAAAATGAATCCCCCCTCTTTTGCTGCAGGTTCTCAGTGAACAAATCAAGCATAGGGTTTCTCGAACTGTACGTTTCCATTTGTTTAGTGGCTGTCATTGGAGCATGGTTTGTCAATTGATTTAACATTTGCAAAGTTCAATCCCTGTTGATGGGAGTAAAGGCTCTGCCACTGCCTATGAGTAATCCAGACAGTGGATTGCTAAAGTGTAGTGGTTGATGGGATGCTATGGAATTGATTGTGCTAATGAGGTTGCCTATCTCTTGCCTGAGCTGCTAGCCTGTCCTCCAGGGATGCTCAGGCCAGACAGGCTGAAATATACAGCATGAGATCATACTCTGGGTGTGGCTGGTCTGTTGGGATTGAGAGGACAAGGCTCTCTTTGTGTATGGCATAATGTGTGTTTGTTATCAACCAGACTAGTAATTCAAGTGATGCATGTCTAGTCTCCCTTCCATTTGAGGTTTTACTGTTGGACAGGTAAAAAATACCTTGCAGAAGGAGAGAGACCACTTTTGTCCTCAACAGCCAAAACCAGAACAAAATGCAGTTTATTTATAATAATAGTTGATTCTTTTATTGGTAACAAATATGTTCATATCTATAGGTGCAAGGCTAATTGAAAAGTTTTCCCAATAGGAATATCTGTATAGCAGTGTGGACTTGTTTCTTGTGAGATACTACAGCATCTTCACCAACTCTCTTTATAATTATAACTTGGTTCAGCACATGGAGGCATAATTCTTTATCCACTTGTTTTGACCTTTGTGGAAAAATTGATTATATGGTCTCTGTTACTAGAACAGGGAACTTTTTTTCTCTGGGGTTTGCTAACAGTATTTAGGGGAAATGTGCACAGCTGCTGCAACTAACAATTATTTCATCATTAAATAGTCTGCCAATTATTTTATCAATTAATTTTGTGGTACTGAAAAATAGCCATTACAGTTTCTCTGAAATCTTCAAAAGTTTAGTTTTGTATGACCAACACTCGACAACCCAAAATCATAAAGCTTAAAATTATATAAATCAAACAAAAATAGTGTTGTTGTTTTTTTACTTGTGAAGCTGTAACCAGAGAATTTTTAGCATTTTTGGTTTAAAAAGGACTTAATGACTTATTGACTGTTAATCAACTAATCAACAATGAATCAACTAATTGTTTCAGCTCTAGATAAATAGGATTTTTCTATTCAATAGATACTCTTCAGGTTACTATCTGATTCATTATTTGCAGTGTATCCGGAAACTTTAAGTACGCTACTGTATTTCACCAAAGATGACACCATGGTCAGAGGTATAGGCTTAAGATTTTTCTCCCTTTTCCTTTTTTCCTGGGGTTGCGATATCTGTTCCTGTGGCGACAAAGATAAAATCACTAGATATTTTAAATTGGTATCAGATACACCATAAGACAACCTAGTGAGTGTTTGAAACCAAAGTGCCAATATGGCAGGGTTAGTCTTCCTCAGAAACTGCACATTAGCACATTTTATCAGGTCATCTCTAAAAAAAACATGCAGCCTGTTTAATCAAGATGTACAATAACATTCATTTTGTCTGTAGAAAAAACACAGTATTGTTTTGAGACAATCTACAAAGCAAACCAGGTGATGTTAAAGAGTGTCAGTTTTGCCTGAGATTGCAACAATGTGACTCTTGAACTGCTGTTTGATTCAGTCACTAAGTGTGTGATCGATGGCAAGGAAGTGAGCAGAAACCGTTTTCTAGAATAGGTGGTGATGGTGTGGTTTTAACAGCCCACAGAGCCTCTTGAAAAGAGCCCCTTCTGTAGCCACTGCACATATTATTTCTCCATTCTGCTCTGCCTCCCTCCTTCCTCTGTTAGAGTTGTATGTGACTCGAGCAGGACTGCCGTACAGCTGCTGCACATCCAATCAACCTAGAGACTCACAGTGAGACTTCCTGTGATCAGACAGCAAACCATTGGTATTGAGTTCTAGGCCAACTGTTAATGGATCCAGCAGCTCTTTCCGATTTGATTCAAATTAATCACCTGCTGTTCTTTGATTATTCTTCTCCAGCTTTCTACTAGGAAAATACAAAGTAAAAACACCAACTCAAAAGAACCGTATCATTTTACATTGTATTATAACTGTATCATATGACTTAGAGCTGAGACAACTAGTCATTTTATTGATAAGTTCAGAGACAGAAAAATCTTTTTTGAGCTACTCTTTGTATACTGTTCAGCCCATAGTCTTAGGGTAAAAAGGCAATAAGTCCAACTGGGATTTTACCCAAATATAGTGTAATAAAAGAAAAATCAACTTTGAAACCAAAGATTGACCAAAGTTCTCCAGCAAGGTCTTGCCAATATGGTTGAATAAGGGGCAGGACCAGAATATATGAAAGTGATCTGCCTTTGTCTGCCCACATTGCTTGCAGCATTTATCTGTCTCCGGAAACCCTGCTGTTTAGATTTCAATTTAGGGGTCACAAAAATCTTATGTGCATTCCACGAAATTCTGGCCAGGCTCTGGAGTTTGTGATCTTAGCTTGACCCGCCCAAATAGTTCTCCAGTCATTTTGTAATCTTTTATAAATTTATGATATTAATTTACTGTCTTTAGCCTTAAATGCATCTGTAAACATGCTGATCAGATTGGTTTTTATTTTTTATTTGTTAAACCACACATTAAGGGCAATCTGGTCCTGCAATTTATATTGTCCAGGTGACATGGTATTGGGAGTTACCTAATAAACACTGTGCTGATGTTTGAGATTGCTTTAGTTCCAAATCTTTCCGTATGGCGGAGAAGTTTGGATTACACCAACAAACTAGGGGTCTTTTCTGGGCGGCAATATAATAGTCCTCTACACACGGTAGGGAAAGTCCATCCTCTTCTCTGGGGAACTGCGATCTTATATTTAATTTGAAGCCTCTTACAGTTCCAGACAAATCTTGATATCATTCTATTCCATTCCCTAAAATCCTTGGGAGGGACCTCTTCAGGAAGTGACAGGAATAACTGTAGAAGCTGGGGAGGGACATTCATTTTTATCGTTTTGATTCTATTAGACATGTCTAGGGGCAGTACAGTCCATCTTTCTAGATCTGTCCTGATTGTCTTAATAACTGGATTATAATTCCTTTTATATATTTTGATGATGTCTTTTGTGATCCAGACTCCCAGATATTTAATAGCAGGGGTGTCCCATTTAAAATCAAATCTGCCTTTCAAGTCAGTATTCGGATTGAAAAAATATGAGAGTATCTGAATCTAATGTGTATTCAATTTATACCCGAATAGGAGCCAAACAATCTCAAAAGGGACATCAAGTGAGCAATATATTGTCTGCAAACAAATTTATCTTGTATTCATTCTCTCCCATTCATCCCTTTTAATCTCTGGGTCACTCAGTAAGCTTGTATTGAACCTCCGTAGAGTATTCTTCCTTTTATTATCAAGAGACAGGGTTATGGTCTGAGACATCTCTAACACCTATCTTGCATTCAGTTATTCTAAGTCTATCTGCAGCCGGGATAAAAAAGTAATCCAATCTGGATTATTCTGCGTGACAAGGGGAGTAGTAGGTAAATTGCTTTTCTGTGGGGTGTAGGTTCCTCCATATCAAGTCAAGTTTGTGTTGCAATTGGATATTCAAGTCCCTCCCACAGATGAAAGTTTCTGATGACTCTTGGGTTAATAGGTCAAATATTTTTTTTATAAATGATCTGTCGTACCCAGGTGGCCTATTCTGTATACATTTAACAGAGTGACTTCTTTGTGTTCAATCTTGCCTTTTACTAAGATATAGCAACCTTCCTTATCTTTAATTTGAGCAGTTAATTGGAACTGTAACTTGTTTGAAAGTTCAATTGCCACTCTCCTCTTACGCCCAGATTTGTGAAAGGAACAAAATGTGTTTGCAAACCCCATCTTTTAAAAGAAAATTATGTTCTGAGTTGGAGAGATGTGTCCCTTGCCAAAAAGCCCCTTTAATATTTTCTCTTTCAATTTGAGCAATAGCTTTGCTCCTTTTCACTGGGTTATGTAGCCCATTTACATTTAGTGTTATTATCTTGTATTTCTGATATTCCATTTGCTTTGTTTCTTTGTGTCAATAATGACTTGCTGCAACCTGAAACACCTTACCCTTGAACTTGAGTACAAGTAACTGTTGAAAGATGAACAAAACAGAACACAGCGAGAATACAATAAGTTGACTTCCACAATTAGAGAACTTACATATTCGCCAAAATTGAGGGGAAAGCCTGATTTAACAAAAGGGCCCCTCTTAGAAGTTAGGAAAGTTACTTCAATTGACATTGAACTCTACCATGGCGGTCTTACCACCAGTCCATTCTCCCCTCTGTAAACAAACCTGCTTATCTCAAGCTAAAAGTCAGTCTTTAAATCAAAGTGAAGGAGGAGGAGGGGAGGATAACACATGTTTTGAGTCATTTGCTGATAACCAATTCACCTGACAGGGCTGAGGAAGATCAGACACATTCAGAGCCTAGCGTTGGGGTCAGGTCTCCTGGGGGTAGTGGCGGAAAGTGCTCAGTTCATCTCGTATCTGCTCCGGACGGGATGCTCGTTGGTGATGCTTGTACCCGACCCTCTCCCACACAGTTATGCAAGGTTCTGGAGCTGGACCGGACTCATTTTGGTCGACAAGGAACACCCTTTTCTGCAGGTCGTCCGCGGCTTCTCTTGCGTCATTGTAAATCGTCTTCTTCCAAGCAGACAACAGGATCAGTTCCTTAGTTTTGTATTCCTGAAAGTTGATTAATATGGAGTGTGGCGGAGCTTACTGTGGTGGTCTCAGGGCAAGAGCTCTGTGGCAGTGTTGTATTTTCAGATCAAGCTCGCCGGAGGTGGCCAGCTATGACAGTAATTTGAACAAAAAGTCAATCATGTTATTCTATTCCTCACCCTCAGGAATTCCGTAAATGCGGATATTATTTCGCTGTGACCGAGCTTCGAAATCTATCAATTTTGTTTGCATGGATTCCTGTTTCTGCTGCATTTGTTGGAGCGAGTCCTCCAGGTTGAGGTTACACTCCTCCAGCTCGGCCTCTTCGTCTCGTGTTGTTGTGTTTTTCAAGTCCCCACCTTAATTTTGTCTCGAAGTTTAGTCAGCTCCTTCTTCACATCCTCTCTCAACGTAGACCAGAACGAGTGCAGCTCACTCCTTACGTCGGCCCGTATCGCCTTAATCTCTGCGTGGATGCTAGCTAGTAGGCTAGTTTCAGCCGGATCATGTTCGGCCGGGCGAGATGAGCTAAGATTAACGTCTGTCACTGCCCAATGTGAGGAGAGTACAGATTTGAATCATTCATGCGTCACTTTGCGACGATTGAAGCTGTGAGTTGCGCATGCGCCATTTTTCGACAATAAGCTAGCTAGCATATAAAATGCTAACAAGAGACTTCTGTAATGTCAATACAGTAAAAATAGACCTACTTATCGAAGTTGGTTCACTGCTGGCAAGTTAGCATCAAACACAACAAAGGCTGTCAGTTGAATGTTTTGAGCTGACATTAGCAATCAAACAAACACAGATAGCTTAAATGTTTTTGAAATGATTTCCATCTTCTGTTGTTCTGTTGTAATGAGAAAAGTTTATCATTTCATGGATTTTACAAATTTCAGTTCGGCAGTTATGCCGTAAAGCATCTACATCTGAGCTTGCGCGACTCAAATCTGCACTCTCCTCATATTGGGCAGCAACAACGTCGTCGCACTCCACCGCCATTTTATCCTATTTTCCAGTTTTTTCTGTCATCTTATTTTTAGCTTTGCAGGTTTTGTCCCCTTCCATACTATAAAAGTGATATTACAGCATCAAAGCACTTGGATCTGGGAAAATAATCTGTGTTTTGGGGAGAGTGTTTAGTCAGCCTGCCATCTTGTCAGATAAATTCAGATAAATAACTAAATTGTTAGTTGCAAATCTTATACAATAGCTCTACTACTCAAAATTGGAATCTTTACTTACCATAGTCATAATTGGCGCCTAACTCCTGGGATTGTTTCCCGAATACTTTAGATCTATCTTAATTTAATAATGTGAATCAGTAGTACAAACATTTGACACATATTTAAACTATGTAAAATCAATGCTTATGTGTCTATACATTATGGTGATTCCAATCATTCAAATAGTTTTGTCAATATCGGATAATCCTTAAAGCCACATAGTCCACTCCTTGTACCTGAAAGTGTGAAGCCAGACCAGAAACAAGCAGGTTGGCAGGCCAGTACACATGGCCTGGCTGTTCTCATCATGGTTATATAATGTGTATCTGCTAAATGTAGTCATTATTATTACACAATCATTGCTTAGCAGGGTGATATATAGGTCAAAGACCAGAGGGAATGCAGTGCTTTCATCAGAAAGCAAACCACTCGTGCACTTGGGCCGCTTGTATTTTCTCGATATCAAACTCTGTTTTCAACTTCTTCATCCCCGAGCCCGGGCGCAGATTGCACTAATGCATTAACACAGAGGATTGCTTTTTTGTTTGCTGATGTTAGGCTCTTTTGTGAGGCACTCTGCAGTTACATTCACCATTTCTGGTGCCAACGCAACTTCTTTGTTTAATCAAAGTATGGGATATGCATGATGTTAGTCAATCTTTCTGAAGTGCTGTGCATTGTACAACATACATAGCTTAACATGCAGCTCAGGTTGAGCAGAATTAGGCAGAAATGTAATAAGAAAACTAATTCAGACTTGTCATGAGAAAAGTCTTTGAACCTCACCTGCTCCCCTGGGGTAAACACAATTGGCGTTTTTCCACTGCTGGTAACGGCTTGACTCGACAAGCCTTGACTCGCCTCTACTCGACTCGATTCTTTCTACGTTCGTTTTCCATTGCAAAATGAGTAACGTCTCAGCGTGGCTGGTCATCATAGCTACGCGTGATGATGTAATTTTCAAAGCGACTCACAACAGCACGTCGGCTACTCACCACAGCCAGAAGAAAAGTTTTGTTTCAAAAGAAGCTGAAGGAAGCAACAAAAATCACCGCTAAAAAAAAACAGGAGTTTGGGAATTCCTCCGGAGTTCAGACGTCGACATGACTGTTGTTCGCCGACACAAAAGGGTAAGTTAAGTTTCCTGGTAACGTTAGCTAACATTTGCATGTGTTAGGGGCCCCGGTCAGTATTGAACAGTACATGAACTTTAGCAACCACGATTACACCAACATGTGTGCTGCTTGTGTTTCAGAGCATTCACGCTCTGCAAAACCGCCGCCGCAGACCGTCTGGTGGGCGACGTCCGACCGATGAGATCTCCGGTTGTGACCTGCTGGGCTTTGTATAATCTTTATGAGAGTCATGGAGAGACTTATGACAACGGCTGGAATGCATCTGGGACGGCAGAGCCGGGTGGACACTGTCACGGGGTGCAGTGGAAGAAGACCGGGATGTCCGGGAGGGTTTGACTCGCTACTTGAAAAGCTAAATAAAAACTTTTCTTTGATAACTTGTCTTGTTTTTTTAAAGTAACAGTGTGCAATAATGGAAACGACATAAAGCCCCTAACAGCCCTTAATATTGAACAGTTGAAAAGTGAGAATAGTGCTGACAGTAGATAATCTGTCGGTGTCTGGCTTGATTTATTTTTTAAATGTCCATTTGTTTCGGACACACACTCCGCACTCTTGTCTGCTAACAATGCAGTGATCCGACCAACCAGCAGTCTGCACGTTTCCACGTCACCTTTTGGGCTCGCCTCAGCTCGCTTGGAACCTCGACTGAGGTAGTACTAAAAAAAGTCCCTGGTAGCAGGTCCCGTGGACTTTTTTTTTGTAATGGAAAACCAAAAAAGGCGAGTAGTGTCGAGGCGAGTCGAGTAGATACCACGCAGTGGAAAACCGCCAAATGACTTCCCATTGGCCTGACTTTGTTCATTTAGATTTTTTTTTCTATGCTTCCACAAGGAAGCAAGCTGTACATTAGAACAATAGTGTTAATAGATAATTGGCTCTGTAATATAGATTAAGTGCTTTTAAGTGCTTGATTTTTGTCACAAAATACCTTTTTATTTTTCAGTAACTACACTACTGAGATAGCCACACTCTTTGTTTAGTGGATAATATGTTTAATTAGGACGAGTTTCAAAATCTATTCCTCTTTGTCATAAAGAATGTATGAGACCCTGGCCTCTTTTTCATCAATAAAACATTGTATGTATCAGAGGGGTGATGTGGTATTTTTGACTTGATATTTGACAATGTGTTAAGCTCTCTGTTAAAAGGCAAAAGTTTTTATTTCTAGCTCTAAGCACCAGGTTGGCTCTGTGATTACACAATTTAAAGCAACTTTTAATAGCTTTCAAACTGATGTTAAGCAAGAGAAGTCTGAACATGAAGGTAGTAACCCATTTGAATTTGTTTACATGACTAATAGGTTGACTCAAAGGTTTGCAATGAAAGAAGGGCGGATTGCTGCTCACAGGCCTGGGACTTTGACGGCTTCTGCCCAGCTCTGAGACCGAGCCGTACAGACGGCAACACTGTAATGAATGATGTCATGACAAAACTGACAGTTGAGCCGGAACAACAGGCTTCATTTTTGGCTTGCTGTTGTAAGATGACAAGCTCCTCAGAGAGCAAAGGGATTCTGCCGATCTTGCCACTGAAAGAGGGATGAGGCTCTCTGGCTGTTTTCCCATTGTTGGAATACAAGCACAGCTTGGAGGATTACTCTACACCATTCCAGGGGATGTTTTGACATTTTATTCCTGAGAAGTCTTCCTCATTTTCTAGCAGTATAGACTAAAGCAGGATGAGTCTTGTGTAACCGTAGGTCCCATATGGCTCTTTGGTTTATGGGTCAACTGACGTCTCAATTCTACGCACAATTTGACCCTCTAATAAACCAGGATTAATTTGTATAATTGATTTGAACCTACAGGAAAAAACTTTAGCTTTATGCTTATTGGTTATAGCATTCAGACAACACGAGTATTTAAAATATAATGCAAAGTGATCAGATAAGTTTGTAAGAAAAGTGTGATTAGATTAAACAGAAGTATGCAGTAGCATTTGTCCAGTAACAGGCAGCAAAGAAGAAAAAATTAAGCCAGTAAAAGTGTTTCCTTTTTTTTTTGTCCCGTAAAGATGAGCTGGACACAACATTAGAGCTAGGCACAGTGTCGATATGGTGTTAAAGTGAGTTTGAATGAAATATGCTAGCCATAATAAAGTCAAACCAAAACCTAATTTTCCTTCTTCTGTGTCTTAATATTTTGCATTCAAGCATTGTGGATGTGTAGCATCCGGACAATAGAAAGACCAATGAGGAATGTCATTAGAGCTTGTTACCCCATTGGCGTTTGGCCTTTAATAAAGCTTATTTTTTCTAAATACCACACCATTTTTCTGTTCCATCTGTTTATATGTGTATATTTTTATCTTTCTAGTTAAAAAACAAACAAACAATTTCTCAGTACTTGCGAGTTGTCTCTGAGGTATTCACGCTGATATGTTTTCATTTTAAAACGCATCACTTGTGCTACGTTTATTCCTCGCGTAGACTCTTAAAACGCTGCTTAACCAGTTTTTGTTTGAAAAGGATGGTATTGCATTTCTGTCAGGATAGGCGTAAACAGAGACTTTTGAAAATGATGACCCAGACACCCATGTTCACTTTATTTGTCACACCGCTATTACCTCTTTTCCAAAAGAAAACAAACAACAGCCTTGACTGACTACTGGTGGTTAATTATACATGGATAACATGGGCATTGCTAACCTTGTTGTCGATGCTGCAAGCTGATGTGCAGTTAAATTGTGCATTTGATAATGCTGCTACATGTGCAGGGGTCAAGCTATTGTTTGAGTGATTTATGAGAATTCCCTTGTCCAGCGGTGTACAATGGCGCACACATGCACAGCATACATGAATGGTCATGTGCATTTTCAGGCGTGTGCGGATGGAAATTATTTCTAAAACTGGGCTAAAACATCTGTGTATGGAGATTTGGATGTAGGAGCAGAGTCTTGTTTTTAATTTTTTAATGCTGCAATCATCACTTGGAAGGAATTTGTTCATAGTTTTATTACCTCTCTTTCTATTGCCTAAATTAAATGTGTCTTCAGTGCCTCCTGTTTAAGCAGAAAGCAGCAGCATTTTAATTGATGGTCAGAGAAAAAAACACCTTGGATGTTGCTTTACTAATTGTGTTTACATGGACATGCATAACCCGTTTGTGAGGCATGTCCTGGTTAAGATCATATTTGGCATTTGGTGTTTATACCCCATATCCCATGTTTGTCTCATCCCATGTTTAGCTCAAACACAAGGGTTATATTCCAAGGATCCTAAATTCCAAAAAGCTACACACCTAAAGCAAACAGACCTCTATGTTAGGCACATTTTATGTTAAGATCTCTCTCTTTCCCCCCTTGTGTTGTTTGTGCTGCTGGTCTGTTATTTGCTACCTGTATATGTTGTTATTTGTCTTAATTGTGACGTTATACTTGATGTAAAACTTCTCATTCAAAGAAAGTTTGTATGATTTAAGTAATTATCCACATATCTGACCATTTTCCTGTGCCTCTTACAGAGTGTGCCCACCTGCTGCTGGCCCACAATGCACCGGTGAAGGTGAAGAACGGTCAAGGATGGAGCCCCCTTGCTGAGGCAATTAGCTACGGAGACCGACAAATGAGTAGGTATCTGTGACTGCCTCTACTTAGCAATCCACTGAAACCCCACCACCACTGCTACATACTGAGATAATGTTGGTCAGCCAGCTTATTTACTGAAATCAATGTGGCTTCAGTACGATTTCAGTTTGGGTTCTCCGGTATGAAAACAGTGACTGGGGAGACAAAAGGTCCGATCAACAGATGCCAATCAACAGCATCCTCTGCACATTCTTCCCCGCTGCTGCCTCCACGAGGGGGCACGACACCAGCCTACCTCCTTTGTCCCTTTAATAAGAGAGGGGACATTCCTCAAAGTCCTCTGGCTTTTGTGTTCTGATGAAAGGCAATTCATTAGATGCTTCTCTCTCTCCTCATAGGCTGATTATGCTCAAGCCCCTGTCACTTCCATTTCCTATCCTTAGTTCTTAGTGGCTCAGATTTAATATAATAATATTAAATTATTTTATTATTATAATATTTTTTTTATTATCATTTTAATTTCCAATTCTGTATATGCACTTAAGTGAAACTAATCATGTCAATTTTTCTAGATACTGGGTGTTGGATGAGAACATCTTTGTACACTTGCAGTTTAATTTTTAACAAATTGAAAATTAAACTTCTGCTCATGAGCATTTCCCAAATGTGCTTTGGAAGCACACCTCCATTCACAAAAAACTAAAGCCAGATTGAGATGTTAAAGGGCCAGAGTCAAGTGATATTGGCAAATCCCAGGTATATGGGGTTGGAGCATTATCTTTAAGCTTACACGTATAACATAAATCCCTCTAATTCCATCTCTTGATATAATTCCAAAAGTGTCATCATTACACTGATTTTAATCTCCATTGTCTTTAAATACCTCAGCATGTGAGCTGCCAAGGTAGCACGTCACAGTTAAACAGACGTTGGTGTTGTTTAGAAGAAGGATGGTAAATATCTATCTTGTTGTTTGTGTGTCCTTATTCCTGATAACAGCAAACATTGATGCAAAAATATTTCATTGAGACATTTGCAATATGGCTACAATGAGGCTGAAAGGCAGAATGCTTTTGAATTTTCTCAAAAAGACTGTTAAGCATTAGTCCATCAGAACGAAAGAGTTGGGGCTTTATTAGTGCAGCTACGTTGTACCAACATTGAGGAGCTTAAAGTGTCTCCCTTTTCTACATCCTTTAATTAACTCTCAAATACCACTTACCTTACCAGGTTTACAAGTGTCTTTATCGACTGAAGCCTTGAATGAACTCTGACACCATCTTACTTTACCAGTGACAGGTCCTTACCTCGTCTAACTTATACCACCGTGTAATCCAACTACATGACGTATTGTGTGTTACTTCGGCTGCTGCACTTACCATTGCTCTTACATGCTGACTGCTGTTGGTGTCTGAATATTGTTAGAAGACATTGTGGGAACTACAGAAAATCTCTGACTGAAATTACATATGAAAATGAGGCCGGTTGAATAAAAGTAATTCACAGCACTTCATAAGAAAAGATTTACATAATATAGTGCTATATGATGATAATAATGTAAGAGTATCTAAGGGATTTTGTTTTAGTAAAAAGTTTTTTGTTTACTGTGGGTTAGTATGTGTGACACAATAATCTCAATTTAAAGTACACATATTTGCTTTTTCAAGGTGAACAAACAGAAGAAAAAAAAAAGAATTAAAACACTATGAGGTTGTAAAAAACGCTGTAGTTTGTCTTGGACGAGGGACATGAGTTTTTAGGCTAAATCAGTGTATGAGATCAGTAGACGGGTAGAGGCACAACCTTTTGGCAGACAGGTACAGTAGGTCAGACTGCTTATCAACAGAATCAGCCGACGGGAGGAACTGCAGCTTGTGTTGCAATGAAGCAAAAACTCTGCCACTGAGAAGGGCCGCTGTTGTTGTTTAACCCTCGTTGACTCTTTGTGTCCTTTTAATGTCGCTCCAAAGTACAGGGCAGGGCCTCTGTTGTGACAGCTCCGCTTCAAATGACTGAGTCTGCACACTGTTAAACAATCACACTCAGCCTTCCACATACAGAATTTCACCTGGCTGTCAGGGTGACATTAAAGGAGAAAGGTGTTGAAGGAAACAGAGACTTTTTTACCTGTTCAGCGTAATAATGTCCTTTTACAATACAAGGCAATTTTATTTCTATAGCACATTGCAGCACAATGCAACCGAAAGTACTTAAACCCAAACAGTTCCGTATTTAAATTTAAAACGAAATGAAATACAAGAATAAAATTCACTATTATATCAAATTAAGGAAAGCAACATCAAACAGAAAAAAAAGCTGAGAGTTGGGGCGGACCCGTTGTTTTCTGGTAGCTTGTTTCAGATATGTGGAGCATAATAACTGAATACCACTTCTCCCAGATGACCTGAGAGGTCTGGCTGGTTCATAGTGCACCAACAAATCAGAAATATACAGTATTTACAGTAGATTAATATACATATAATACATACATATATTTACCAGTAGAGCCCTGCATAGCAGTTATTCAGTATGAGCTGAGTCAGCATGTGGTAGGAGTCTGTCAGGGAAGTGTTTGATTTACAGTATGTCCTGGGCTGGACAGTGCTGAAAACTGGTAAAATAATCTGGTAATTAAGGGCTGGATCGTCATATAGTTGGTTTTTAGCTTCTTTCTGTTCAAAGAAAAACATTTTCTTGAATGTTATTGATAAAAGAAATCCTAACTCTTGCTTTGTTATTTTTAGCCAATTATTTTATGCTGATTTCCATTTGTCAACCCACATTGTAATTTAATGTATTTGTCACCTGAGCTTTATCACTAACAGCTTTATTGATCAATGTGCAAAACATGGCTCAGAAATAGTTTTTGTCATGTGTTTTGTTCAATAAGAGCTATTTCTGTCCTTCCACTCACACATCTTTGTTATCAGCTTCAGGAGCTTGTTTAAAGGCTGTCAGTCATGTCAATGTTAATTATACGGGCTTTCTTTTATTGTTTCTGGCCTTATTCTTGATTTTAAAGAACCTTTGACCATATTATACATTGCCAAGTGATAAGGAAAGATTACATTTTTGTCTTCATGTTATTATTTTTATACTGTGGTATCAAAGCCACTGTCTCTGATTGACAGTATCAAAAAGGAAGTGTTGTTCTTTTTAAGGGCACGGTTACCATCAGTGGTTAATCTGTAGTTAAAGGAATTCACCCTTCAAAGGAATGGCTGTGATATCATTTTTGAAATTTATTTTTCTATTTCTTTCTTTCTGGAGGAGCATTGAGGTCAGCCCAGGTGCGCCGTGATCATCACCACCAACTGGCTAGGGTTTGATATTGTTAATGTGGAATCAGTTAGTCCACTTTTACAGCCAATTTAGGTAGGAAACAGCCAACATCTTGAAAATGTGTAATATTGTAAAGACAATTTGTGTTGGTGCCTAGCCTGTATTCGAGTACGTATAGTATTAGACCTACAGTCAAATAATGTAGGTTTCATCGCAAAGTGAAGTCCTATTACATTTAGGACTGCACGATATGAGGAACAAATGCAATATGCGATAACGTTGAATATCGCGATAACAATATTACTTGCGATAAATAGATAATAAATAGATATTGAAGTGTACTCAGTTCTGCATTTCTGCTGATTTCGGTATTCTGATAAAATACAACACATTGCTTATTGTTTAAGACCTGCCAACCGCAGTTTTCCATTTCGATCAAAGGCTTATTGTTAAATAGTGGCGGTTTTTGGAGATGTTTACACAAAGTTGTCCCGACTCTGACTCTTTTCATTAAAGTGTGGAGGTGAAATTACTGAGACCACTCACCTAATTAATGTCAGGAAAGCGCCCTAATCATTATCTGGGTGAATTAGCTCCTTCAGCGTGGCAGCATTGGTTTCTTGGCCTGTGCCAGCTGGGTGGTCTGTGGGCAGATGGTGGGATTGTACTTTTTTTTTCTTAACCTTCCCGCTGAGAGGCAGCAAGGATCAGGAGGAGCCCCATCCAGAGCTTGTCCACACTCATTAGACAGCCAGGCCAAAATCACACCCTCGTCCTGTACTGTGTGTGTGTGTGGTAATTTGGCCTTCCTATGCCATTGAGCTCTTCGCCCCCTCTGTGCTGCCTCATCGGGAGGAACAAGAAGACAATAATTGCGACATGTAGGGCAGTCTGGGTTTCACAAGCCAAACATTTTATTTTTATTTTTTTATTACTGTTCCCATTAGTTTATAAGTGGTAGTTGTGTTGTAAATTAATCCCCCCCTGGCTTCATTAAAGCAACCCAATTATTTTAGTGAGCAACTGATGCTCCCACTCCCCTTTTAACTAGCTAATCACATGTAAATACATATTTACTATTTGGGTGGGGATCCTATTTTATTTTTTTTTTGCATAAAGAAGCAAGTCTCCTGCAGCCAATGGGTCAAAGAGCTGTGAATGCTTGTTAATCTGGCCCGTCATGGTTAAAAGTCTCGTGTGCGTATGTCTCTCCCCCAGGTTGTTAAAGGGTTTAAAGAGGTTAAAGGCATAGCTCATTAGTAGGCAGCTCCATATCTGCCAGGCTTATTTCCTTTGAACTTCCTGGAAACATTTTGATCCCTGCAGGCAGTGTGCAGTGATTGGCCCATTGCTGCTGGAGTGTCCCATCAGGCCCCTAGAAGTCAATGCATGTCTGATCCAAAAGCCATCGTTACTGTATATCGCATGTTTTATTCCTTTAGCATGTCACTGAGAGGATTGCTTAGAGGATTTGCATAGCGAGACAGCTCCTAAGATAAAAAAAAAACACACAGTACGTTGAGGCTTAAGCGTTAGCCCTCACAATGACACAGAATCAGTTTTGTCATGTTGAAGGGGCAAAATCTACACATAGAAAACAATCTGCCCTGCAAAACAGTTTCCGGTACAGTGCTACTTTAATAAAGCATGGATTTTTACATTGTTTTTTTTGTGAATAAAGCAAGCACACCTGCTCACATATAAAAACTGCCATAACATCTTTACATTAAAACAAGTAGGGAGGGACTGCAATGCACTCAGAATGCAGATGCTCTCAAAAAAGCAAATTTTGGAAGAGAGCAACTCTACCTAAAAGTGAGGAAGGTTCAGCTTGTATAAGTGAAATTATTTTTTCCTCAGCCAACTAAACATGATTAAAGAGAAGCTGGCTTACATGCCATGGAAATAAGGATGTTTTCCAAAACAATAGCAAAACATTTATCCCCCATTTATCAAGCTAAAACATCTGCCTAATTGATGATTCTTTTGGTCTCACTCATTTCCTGTCTTTTAATAATAATAATACATTTATTTATAGAGCGCTTTCCATCAAAGTGCTTTACATCAAGAATACACTTTAAATACAAACAGTACAAAAAATGTAAAATTGAGACAGTAAAAAAAGTAAATAACTCTATACAAATACATCAAAGATAAATTAGCATTTAGGACTCAAACGCAGTGGTGAATAACTAAGTCTTAAGCTTCGATTTAAAGACCCCAATTGAACATGACAGTCTGATATCCACTGGAAGACCATAGTTCCTTAAGGTTGGAGCGCGAACTGTTTTCTTTCTAACCTTTGGTACAGTCAGCAATCCTGACCCGTGGGAGCGCAGCAACTGAGAAGGCACATAAGAAGTTAACAGATCAGGCAGATATACTGGTGCAAGGCCATTCACTATTTTATAAGTTAAAACTAAGACCTTAAAATCTCCTCTAACCTGGACAGGGAACCAGTTAAGTGAGGCCAACACAGGAGTTATGTGTCTGTATTTAGATGATCCAGTAAGAATACGTGCTGCAGCATTCTGGACCATATGTAGACCTCGCAGACTTTTTTTAGTCAGCCCCGAGAACAGTACATTACAATAATCTAGTCTAGATGTAACAAAGGCATGAATAAGGGCCTCGCCATCTTTAAGGGACAAAACTGATCTGATCTTTGCAATTCTTCGGAGATGAAAGAAGGCTACTTTTGTCACCTCCTTAATATACAAGTCAAATGAAAGTGACCAATCAAAAACTATCCCCAGATTCTTCAATCTGTCCTTGCACTTAATGATCAAATCATCAATGGACGGAGTGAAATTGTCATAGAAATTACTTAATCTAGGTGGTCCTATAGCTATCATCTCAGTTTTGGCTGAAGTGAGTTGCAGGAAGTTTGCTGATAACCAGCTTCTCACAGCAGCCAAGCAAGTCTACAGCTCAACCAATTTGGATGCATTTCCTGCAATAACCGGCATATATATTTGTACATCATCAGCATAACAATGAAAAGCAATCCCAAAAGAACGAATTATCTGACCCAGTGGAGCTAAATATAATGAAAACAACAAGGGACCAAGGACTGAACCCTGTGGAACCCCATGCTGAAGTGGGGAAGGATCGGAAAATGCGTTTCTATAAAACACACACTGAGATCTTTCTGAAAGGTAGGATCTCAACCACTGAACCACCTGGCTAGAGATGCCGAAATAATTCTCAACTCTATCCAATAAAATACAGTGGTCCAGAGTATCAAAAGCTGCACTAAGATCCAATAACAAAAGGACAGATGTTAAATCTGAGTCAGCAGCCAGTAGCAGATCATTTACCACCTTTGTGAGTGCTGTTTCAGTAGAATGTTTGGCTCGAAAGGCAGACTGCAGCAACTCAAAAAGGTTATTACATGACAAATATTTTAAAAGCTGATTCGAGACGACTTTCTCAAAGACTTTTGATAGGAAGCCAAATTAGAGACCGGTCTATAATTTTCCAACGAGTTAATATCCAAATTTGGTTTCTTCAATAATGGTTTAACCAATGCAAATTTGAAGCAAGCCGGGAAAAACTCCTGTGGAGAGTGAAAGGTTTAGAGGTTTGTTTTTGTCTTTCAGTCACAGCGCTGCTGAGGAAGCTAAAGCAACAGTCCAGGGAGACTGTGGAGGACAAGAGGCCCAAGCTGCTGAAAGCCCTGAAAGAGGTAAGTAGGCCTTACTCAGTTCTATGCCCCTAATGTCGCAGTGCCGCTCATCTAGTTTCACTTGTCATTGAATTTTCTTTGTATTCATTTGAAGCTTGGAGACTTTTACTTGGAGCTTCACTGGGACTTCCAAAGTTGGGGTGAGTCAAGCAACACTGTACAATGTTTTATGACAGTGGCAGAAAATGTCATTTTTTGCAGACATTATCCAATCTGGAAATGAGCCATGTGTGGGCAGTAATCTTGTAGTCTGAAAACCAACAATAGAATGTGTTAGAGACGGTAAATGTGATGGAGTCTGTCTGGTTTGTGTTTGTTCTGTGCCATAAGGGACATTGACTATTTGAGTCACCAGTGGCCACAGGCTGAAAACGACTCCTCCTACCGGACATAAACTGGCACACCACCCATCAACCACCCTCCTCATATAATTATTTCAGACATATCTGATGATACCTGAGGCAGAATTTGTTTTCCCGCAGCATTAAATGTATCTGCTGGTACTGGTGTAGCAGCATTTGCTTAATCTGCACAGGTCCAGCCTCAGAATGTGAGCCAGGACCGAATTCTGTGTACTCACTCTGTCTGTTTTAATTATTGACAAGGGCAAGATTATGTAATGGAGGCATGATAGCAACTGAACTGAACTGGTTACATAACAGCGTATTTGTAAATGGAAATTGTGTAAAAAATACAAATATTTGTAGGTTAGAGAGGTAAAGATGTATGTGCTTAGAGAATCATATGGTTTTAACAAGCCTCACAGATCTGAGACTGTCACAGGGATTCCTTTTTTTTCAGTGCAGTCCTTCACACAATTATTTTGGACTTATTTTTTGTAGTTTTGAGCAGGGATAGAACAGTGAGGGAAGTTTCTTGCTTTTTAGTTACTTCAGATCTTTATTAAATATTTTGCGAAATACTTTAAACGGCCCTCTAGTCTACAGAGCTATACGCTACTGAGGCTTTGAAGACAATGGTGGTCTTCATTATTGAGTGAGCTTTCTAAATTTAGACATTTTACATTTCCTTACTGTATCTTTTCATGTTTCAGTGCCTTTGCTCTCCAGAATCCTGCCTTCAGATGCCTGTAAGATCTACAAGCAGGGCCTCAACATCAGGCAAGTCGAATTGTCAGAAGAAATTCATCACCCTCTGACGCACAATGACACATAGTCACAACAATGAATCTCCTGCTGGAATCCATGTTGCTGTTCTTCATGGCCTTATAGGCAAAAAGATAACACCAAGCGGCGTTCCACAGTCTTGAGGTTTACAGCTCGCACAGCCAAGGCATACGCAAAGACATCAACTTGGATTCTAGTTTTATTACTGGGTACAAACCAGGGTAGCCCTTTATCCAGTACATACACATATGTTTTTTTTTATTGAGATATCCTTGATGTGGAGCATGTCTTTATCTTGAAACTGCTCCTGGATGTTTAATTTGTTATTCAAAATGCCCTCTTATTAGCCTGGAGTTGAGACTGACAGACATTTTTTTTTGCAGCAAGTTAATTTAAATTCTAGTGCTACTGTGTTATTATGAGAAGTTATAAATGTTTTTCGCTTCATTATGAAACTGGCGGGACTGTAATGGTACAATTAGTATTTAACGGACCTCTACATACTTGCGCATGTTTAATGTGGAGGTTTTTATAAGCTGCTAGTTTGATCTCTGTTGCCTTACGCCAAAGCTGTTGTCTTTCTTGCAGTTGAAGCCGAAGTGGTCTCGCAAACTAGAAGTGAACACAAACTGTCCCTGCCTATCCTGCCCATCATTCACTGCAATGGATAAGATAAAATAAGATAGACTTTATTAATCCTACACTGGAGAAATTCCTGTGCTACAGCAGCTTCAAAGTTCTTTTTGTTTTTACGCATATCAGAATAGCACAAATACATACAGGTAGATATATGAGAAAAAATACACATAAAGTATAAGAAATAGAAAAATAGAATTCTTAATAATAAAAATAATAATAATGATAAAAATAGTAATAATACAAACAAATTTACACAATGAGAACCCTTATATAATATATATAAATATATAGTAGTTTCCGGGGCACGTTTTTTTCCTTGCATTTTTCTTTTTTTACTCAGTAACGGATGTGATTTAAAATGTAGTGAAGTACAATACTTCAAACAAAACATTCTTAAGTGAAAGTTAAATTACAGATAAAAAAAAAAACTACTTTAAAAAGAAGTACACAGACACAAACACACTTGTGTACAGTAACACAAGTAATTGTAATTCAATACTTTCCACCTCTGGCCAGGCCTGTAATACCTACTCATAGCACCTACCACTTTATGTCTGGTCTTCACAAGCAGATCAGCTATTCTCTTTGCTGTTGTAACTCATTCCAGGACTACCCAATATGGCAAAGTAAAAGAAAAAAAGATTCTGGAAACATTCTGGTGGTCTCCCATGTTAAATAATTACCAAACACAATGTCTTTAAACTTTCAAAGCCAAGGTGTTGACATCCATCACAGTTTTTTTCTTTTTGTTTTGACACTGTTGGCTGGAGTCTTGGATGTGGCCAAAGTTTGTCAGTGCAACTCGTTTTCTTTTCTTCTTCTTTGGCTGTCTCGTCCTTTCTTGAATAGGTACCCACACTAAACCCTCTCTCTGTCTGTCTGTCTGTAGATTGGACACTACCCTAATAGACTTCACAGACATGAAGTGTCAGCGTGGGGACCTCAGTTTCATCTTCAATGGCAATGCCACCCCCTCCGAGTCTTTTGTTGTGCTGGACAACGAACAGAAAGTCTACCAGCGGATACACCACGAGGTGTGTGATACATGCCAAAATATAAGACTGAAAGATTGCGGCCCCTGAAGTTTACATTTATTCATTACAATGCACATTATTTTATCATTGATGTAACCTACCAAATATTCTCTCAATTCATTGTTTTGTCTACAAAATGTCAAAAAATCATAAAAAAAGGTTTCATTTTTTTCCACATCCATATTAAAATATCTCATTCAAATAAATGTTTAGTTCCCTGTCACCTGAGACAAAGAAAAGCAGAAAACGATCACATTTGAGAAGCAATTTTTGCTTTAAAAACAACTATTAATTGATTGATCAATTGATTATATAAATAGTTGCTGATTAAGTTCTTTGAATTGACTAATCATTTAATTTTTTTAATTGTACCGCATTAGTGAACTTTTGGTTGTGGGGCTAAAACTGTGTGGTTTGTTCTGATGGTGATGACAGAAATACTGTTTAAAATCAAAAAGGTCTATCCTCTGATGAATCTCTTTATTGACCGACATGGCAGTGTTCCTTCATAGTTTGATGTTAACTGCAATTAGAAAATGTACACCTGACGGTGAAATTACAGAAAGAGTGATTTCACCACTGTCATCTCAATCAGCCCCTGGGGAGCATGAATACTCGTGCCACATTTTTGTGCAATCTGGAAAGTAGTTGTTAAGATGTCTTGCTCTTTATCAAAGATTTAGAGGAACCAACAGACATTAGTAATGGTTTCCTTCAACTACATTCTGAGTGTCCATACCTATGTTGATTCTTCTGTAGTTTCCTGAAACTGTCCTGTATTTTCAGGAGTCGGAGATGGAGACAGAGGAGGAAGTGGACATTCTGATGAGCAGCGATGTGTACTCCGCCACACTTTCCACCAAGTCCATCACTTTCTCCAGGGCACAGACCGGCTGGCTGTTCAGAGAGGACAAGACGGTTGGTGTTTGTTGTTGTAGTACTTACAGTATATTGTTATATTATTACTGCCACCACTACAACCTTTCCCAAGTCAGCTGTGGGTCACAGAGTTTCACCTGGATGTGAAATGTCTGGAATTTGTTGTAGCTTGACTCTTATTTCAGAACTACAGCTCTGCTATTCATTGCTGTACACTCCATCCAGTCTCCTGATATATTCCCTATGTTATATCTCCCATCTCAGAAAGGAAATACAGTAAATAAACCAGTGATAACCCCAGGAGGGATCCACAGGTGGTAGGCCCAGAGTTAAACAACAACACAGACAGGGCAGGGGGCATGAAGGTGGTGGATGAGTTATGTGGATATTGCGTTCTGTCCTCTCGCTCCTTTGTTCTTTGACATGCGTTTTTAAAGGGAAATTGGTGACTCAGCAGGTGGACTTTTCTAAGTGTTTCTTCTATCTCCAGGAGCGTGTGGGAAATTTTTTGGCAGATTTCTACTCTGTGAACGGCCTGGTGCTCGAGTCGAGGAAAAGACGGGAGCATCTGAGCGAGGAGGATATCTTGAGGAACAAAGCCATTATGGAGAGTCTGAGTAAAGGAGGAAATCTCATAGAGCAGAACTTTGAGGTGAGTCAGGCTTTGAATATGGCTTTTTGTCACTTGTCATTTCAGCAGGGTGATGGTGGAAAAAGAGAGACTTCCACCAGAGAATCCACAATACCAACATCATCACCCATGATGTGATTATTGGGTTTTATTGGGCACCACGGAACATGGCATAACAAACATCCTATCGTAGACTGGTGTTGAAACCTGCACGTTGAAAACATGACATTACACGGGAGCCAATATGACCAACATCTACCTTGACCTTCCTAAAAAAAAGACAACATCTTTACTGACTCCTATAGTCCTGTTATGAAACTGAAAGTACAATCTGTAGTTTAAGGGAGTGTGTAGTGTCTGCAGCCTCCGGCAGGAAACAATAGATCAGAATGCTGTAGATTATGAATTTCTGATCACTCTGACTTATTTTAGGGTACAATGTTTTACAATTTCTTATGTGTTTCATTAATTGGACATCATTGGCCTTTTTTGACAAAGATGCTCAAGGACCTAGGGAACCAAACTAGGAACTAAATGTATCTTTTCTGTATTCCACAGCATGTGATTTGGCAAATTAGAACGCTGACAAAAAAAACTGTGGCCGCGTTTTAAACATTCACACACAGAAGAAAGAAAAACAGTGTGATTCTCTGAACAGTCAGCAACACTTACCTACCAGAAAGTACTACCCTCGGAGTAGAAAAGAATAGGTTTTAACCCATGAAACTATATTACAGGAACTAAATTGGATTTAGTTATTGCATTGTATCTCATCTACATATCTACTCCAGTTTTTTTCTCACAGGTTCTCATTTAGCGATAAAGTTGTATCAGCAAAACCCGGTTAAACTTGTTCATGTAATTTTAGTTTCCTTCTTTTGGGCCTTTTGCTGTGATAGATCACAGTCTCAGACATCCTAAACCTTTGTCTTCAAAAAGTATTTGAGGTTTCCTCAGAGTGAAACATAGAAGAAACAACCAATAGAGTGCAGCTGGACACTTAGACCAAAGATGCACATGTTAAATTACTTTGTGACTCACTGCGAGGAACTTCGATAAACATCCTGTTTACTTATGCCTGCAGAGTAACCACCAGTCCAGTCCCGAAACTGTCCTGTCCTGCTGGAACCTTGGGGTAGGACATGAGTCTCAAACAAAATAACCCCCCCCCCTAGTTCTCACTACTGTATCTGTACATTGATACATCCTGTAGAATCAGCATGGACTTCCTGCCAGACCCTGTCAATCAACTTTGCATGGTTTATTGAAACATTCCTGTCTGACTCCCCGCTGTTGTTACTTTGAATTTTTTTTATTTCTTACATCAAAACAAAATGAAAAGCTGTCCCCGATCACTGTGACAGCCCCCCCCCACACCTCACCCAAAATTCCATTCTCATCCAAAATGCACTATTTGAGTCCCCGCACTGCTAACCTAGTAGTGAAAGCTACAAAGCTGCACCTTCAAATTAAAAGGGATGACTCTCCCACTCACCACCCCCCCATAGTATGTTCCAGACTTTGCTTAGCAAGCCCTTGTCTAAACATACAACAATAAAGCCAGTCACACAGTGAAGTCAAAGGCTCTCAACACTCAATGGGTGCCTTTTAACTGCTTGGTTGTGTTTTGTCACCCCACCCACCCTTGTTCTGTGCTGGGCTTTGTCTCATCAGTGTCCTCTGTTGACTGTCAGTGTTTTTACACTCATTTAAATTAATGCCCACTCATGTTTAAAGTGAAAACCTGTGTTTTAGTGGGTCTCAGTGTCGATGTGCCCTCCGCCCCAGTGGAAGATTATACTTGGAAAGTGGTGGAGCAGAAAATAACCAGCTGGTGTGACGTAGCTGTTTTTACCACAGCGAGGGAGAGCTGTGGACACAGGGAGGCATGGGGCGCTTTTGAACAGGGCTTGACAATATTGATCACATGGATGAAGGCTAAAACCCCCGGTGCCATGAAATGATGGAGAAGTGGAAGCGGCATACCAGCAGATCAGGGCCTCGGCAGGCTGTGTGCACTCTGTCCTCGTCACAACAATGCGCCAGTGCTGCTACACACGGTGTGTAAGAGCAAGCACGTTACATGGCCGCAGCCCACCGTGAAAACATATTTCTTTGATGACTGCAGTGTAGGTGGATATGAAGGTGATCTAAGATATTGTCTCCATTTGTATTCACAGGACACACGGCTGACTCTAGGCACAGCCAGGTGTCCTGTCATCCACATTTATCCACATTATTCTGCCCTACTTGCTTATTTAACCATGGCTTACAAAAGCAAGGTCAGCTGGTGCGTTTGAACTTTGGCAAGAACGGCAAGATCATTAGAGGTGAAAGGAGAAACCGGATGGAGCTCACTGGAGTTCTATTTCAGGGTCAGCACAAGCAGATCCAATCTTGAAGAGACGCTAAAGATGAACTCTTTACAGTTGATTTCCTCAGAAATCTTAGCTTATTTGAAAGGAGGAGGAAACTCCCACATGTTTTTATCTGGTTGACTTTTTATTTTACATAATGTCTTTTTGTCTATCTTGCTGTTTGTGCCCAGAGTTCTTTCCTCAAGGTTTCTGCTTTTGCTAATGCATGTAATGTTACAAACTTACTTTTTGAGGCAGCTAAGAAAATAAACAGAAAAAGAATAGCAACAAAAAATAAATACAGAAACTGCCTTAATTTGAAAAGTACCTACCTCAGCAAACATTCATCTTGAGCTGTAGATAAAACAGAAAGTTTGCAGTCTGAGGTGATGTCTTTACTGCTTTTCTTTGTTACTGTTTATTGTTGTTGTATTTGCAGTATTTTATTCCTGTAAAGGATTAAGAGCAGAAACACTGCTGTTCAGGAGTAAGCTCAATATGTACATAGCTAGATTAAAAAACACGTGTGAAATAGTACGTTGTCTCTGGTATCAGATGTTTAGCGGTGTATTAGGCAAGGCAGCTTTATTTGTATAGCACATTTCAGCAACAGGGCAATTCAAAGTGCTTTACACAAAATTAGTTTAAAAAACTGTTAAAAAATAAAAACCGATAAAACACAAGAATTAACAGTTACAAATAAAAAATAAAAAACAGATAAAACACAGTGAGGTATAAGAAATTAAACATAACCATTTAGAGAAAGGCAAGATCAAAAAGAAAGGTCTTCACCCTTGATTTTAAAGAACGGAGAGTAGCAGCGGATCTGCAGTTTTCTGGAAGTTTGTTCCAGATATGAGGAGCCTAGAAACTGAACGCTGCTTCCCCCTGTTTAGTTCTGACTCTGGGGACAGAAAGCAGACCTGTCCCAGATGACCTGAGAGGTCTGGGGTGGTCATAGTGTAGTATTAAATTATATTAATTTAACTACGCATTATTGAATGAATAAATTTATGAATGTATTGGTTGGTTAGGGCCAGAAGCTTCAGTTTATATCATACCCCTCCATTTGCAAGGCTTAAAAGGCCAAACTGACGTTACTGTAAGGTTAGTGATGCAGCGGGGCCATCTTGTGGCCTGTGATGATCATTTCATCGCTGTGGGACAAAATCAAGACACACTGATTAAATGTAGAGATGCCACTTAGTGGAAACAGGTTAAGCATAATGTTAGAATGTTCACAGTTTAATCAGGAATCATTGTGTTTTGTCTGACATCAGTGTGAATTGTTTTTTATTGTGTTTTTTCTGTGTGGCCCTGCATTAGTTTAGTCTTTAGATCTGCCCTTAACATGTTTTTGTTTTCTCTTTGCTCTTCAGCCTACGAGGAGGCAATCATTAACTGCTCCTTCACCCAACACTATATCCTGGGTAGAATACATCACTGCTGACATTGGAAAGTAGGTCTTACAGGGGAATCCAGACCATTGAGTAAAAAAATTATGTTACTGTCAAATATTGTGTTTGTGAATCAAGGAACAAAATATCTGATTGTCCTTTGAAAATTAACCATTATTTTAGTTTCCCTCTCTAAAAAGATGGAAAGTTAGACTTAAGATATTAGACATCAATTAGATATTAAGAAATTTCAATGGTAAATGTATTGCTGCATGATTGTTACGTATTTATGTAATTTCCATACACATTGTAGACTATGTTGTCTTCTCGCACACATCACATGCATTAATATGTATTTTTTCATTTTAAAGAAGAATTCATTTGTAAACATCTCAGTTTCCGTGTCACTGAATGTTTAATTGCACTTTTCAAGGCCAGTTATTTCCTCTGACTGATAAGAGTCACGTCCAGTTACTGTTCAGCAAAGAGAACATGAGTGACAGAAAGCAGAACAAGTTATTTCCTTGAAAACAACAAAAATTTCTTATCGGCTGTTTTTAGATGGAAAAACATACAGTGGAAGATTTCTGCATATTAAAACGCAGCTACAATCTGACACTTTGCTTCTCTCTGTCTGCTCAGAGTTCCTCATCTGGGAAGAGAGCTGGTCTGCAAAGAGAGCAAGAAAAACTTCAAAGCCACAATAGCCATGAGTCAAGACTTCCCTCTGGGCATCGAATCGTGAGTCTTCTCTTTTACTTAGCATCCTGACTGTTATTAAAAAGAACTAAAGGCACCCAATATGCAAAATCTAAGAACTTACCATTTATAACCAGTAAAATAATCTGTATATATATATATATATATATATATATATAGAGAGAGAGAGAGAGAGATTATGCTACTGGTTATATTTATATATATCTATATATATCCTTTTTGTTGTCTTCCCGTCAACCATAAAAAAAAAAATAACATTGGTCACTTTTTTAAACATTATTGCTTTTTCTGACATTTTTGTCACTTTTTCAATGTTATGGGTGCTTTTTTTATGTTTTGGGATATTTTTAATGTTGACATTTTCAGCTTATTTCGAGGGCCCATTTGTGACCAAAAAAAACATTAACTGAAAATGGGTCAATTTGACCCAAGGACAACATGAGGGTTATATAGTACAGGCAAAAAATATAATTCCACATGTGTTCATTCATAGTTCTGATGCCTTCAGTGAGAATCTGCAATGTTAATAGTGATGAAAATAAAGGAAACTCATTGAATGAGAAGGTGTAAGCAAACTTTTGGCCTGTACTCTGTAAATATGTACATACAGAGGGGCTCTAAAGTTTGGGCACCCCAGGTAAAGATTTGTATTAATGTGCATAAAGAAGCCAAGAAAAGATCTCCAAAAGGCATCAAATGACAGATCATACATTTGTATAATATGTTACAAAAAGTTAGATTTTATTTACATTATTTACATTTTCAAAATAACAGAAAACAAAAAGAATGGCGTCAGCAAAAGTTCTGGCACCCTGCAGAGTTAATACCTTGTACTGCCCCCTTTGGCAAGTATCACAGCTTGGAAACGCTTCTTGTAGCCAGCCAAGAGTCAATTCTTGTTTGAGGTATCTTTTCCTATTCTTCCATCCAAAAGTCTTCCAGTTCTTTGAGATTTCTGGGCTGTCTGTCATGCACTGCTCTTTTAAGGTCTATCCATAGATTTTCAACCATGTTGAGGTCAGGAGATTGTGAAGGCTATGGCAAAATCTTCAGTTTACACCTCTTGATGTAATCCACCGCGGATTTTGAGGTGTGTTTAGGATCATTTTCCATTTGTAGAAACCAGTTTCTCCTTAACTTCAGCTTTTTCAGATGGCATAAAGTTAGCTTCCAAATTTTGCTGAAATTTTATTAAATCCACTTTTCCTTTTCCTCGTGAAATGTTCCCTGTGCCACTGGCTGCAATACAGCCCCAAAGCATGATTGATCCACCCCCATGTTTAACAGTTGGACAGAGGTTCTTTTCAATAAATTCTGTGCCCTTTCTTCTCCAAACGTCCCTTTGCTCATTTCAGCCATAAAGTTCTACATTAACCTCATCGGTCCACAGAACTTATTTCCATAATAATGTATCAAGCTTGTCTATATGTTCCTTTAATTTGCA
Organism: Etheostoma cragini; assembly: GCF_013103735.1. Taxonomy (NCBI): domain Eukaryota; kingdom Metazoa; phylum Chordata; class Actinopteri; order Perciformes; family Percidae; genus Etheostoma; species Etheostoma cragini. The sequence goes on along the minus strand of NC_048415.1, from coordinate 12,298,927 downwards.
AACTTCAAAAGCAGATTTTTTATGGTGAGGACGTAGAAGAGGTTTTCTTCTGATGACTCTTACATGAAGACCACGTTTGTACAAGTATCTCTTCCTTAGTTGAATGGTGTACCACAACTCCAGTGTCTGCCAGGTCTTTCTGGATGGATCATGCAGTCAAACGTGGGTTTGGACTTGCTTTTCTCATAATCCTGCGAGCTGTTCTGTGTGATATTTTTCTTGGTCTTCCAGATCTTGCTTTAACTTCCACTGTTCCTGATGACTGCCATTTCTTGATTACATTCCAAACAGAGGATATTGGCATCTGAAAACCCTTTGCTATCTTCTTATAGCCTTCTCCTGCTTTGTGAGCGTCAACTATTTTCAGTTTTAGTCTTCTAGAAACTGCTTAGAAGAACCCATGGTGCTGATTGTTGGGGCAAGGTCAGATGAGTCTGGGCATTTAAAACCTTAATATTGACATCACCTGGTCTTTCCAGACAATGATTGATAACAATCCGTGACACTGTCAGGTCTCAGCTTTCCAAAGGGGGCGGTGCATACTAGAAACTCTGCAGGGTGCCAAAACCTTTGCCGATGCCATTTTCTGTTTTCTGTTATTTTGAAAGTTTAATCTGTCATTTGATGCCTTTAAGAGATTTTCTCAACTTTTCTTGGCTTCTTTATGGACATTAATACAAATTTTTACCTGGGGTACCCAAACTTTTGAGACCCACTGTATATGTGTGTATATGTATTTTTTTATTTCAGCTATATGTTTATTTGTGGATGGTTTCTTGTCTGTAACCTCTCACCATATGTTGTTTTTGTTCTCCGCCAGGTTATTGAATGTTCTGGAGGTGATTGCACCCTTCAAGCACTTTAATAAACTCCGGGAGTTTGTTCAGATGAAGCTCCCCCCTGGCTTTCCTGTCAAACTGGGTAGGTAGATGGAATTCTCTCCTGTAAGATTTATAGATTAAAAGGGATTTCTTTTTTTCGAAATCATTAAAAATATGGAAAGAAATCAGACAATGACAGATATACCAAAATAAAAGCATGCCTGTAAGATTTCCAAAGATATAGTTAGTCATTCTGCTTATGTCTCCCTGCAGACATCCCTGTCTTCCCTACAATCACAGCCACAGTGACGTTTCAGGAGTTTCGATATGATGAGTTTGATCAGTCCATTTTTACCATTCCTAACGACTATAAAGAAGACCCTAGCCGCTTCCCTGACCTTTAGCCTCTTGAGCTGGAACAGGAAACAGACGTACAGCAAGACAACATTATGCTACGAAACATACATTTCAAATTACAAAAGGAAAAATGGAGGGGGAAAAACTGCAGTAATTGTTCCTTGACAGTTTATGGATTTCCATTGCCCATCCCAACCCTGAACACAAACCGCAGCACGGTCCAAATTGACACACAGGACTAAAACTGCGTCATCAGAGCTGAGGGAGGCCAGCTGTGACAGAGAGGTCGACAGAAGAAGGTCTTAGATTTTGTTAAATCCGAAAGTGCAACTAAGTTGGATCTGAGAGTCTGAACCTTTCATCGGTGAGAGGGCTCTGAATTTAAAATGAGTGACCACGGACTAGGTTTGTTTTCTACATGGGTAGAAGACTAACAACCAGATCAGTCGATGCTATGTATTTAAGTATGTAAGTAATGTTTATAAAGGGAATATGTTTGACTTACCTGTAGTAAAGCAGTGACATTACTGTGTGAGACAGGAATTCCTCAAAAAATGATTTTTTTTGTTGTCACTTAAAATTTGCAACATTAATAACCAGTTTTGGAAGTTGCGTCTTGTTTAGGTCCGTTTTTGTAGAATTCCTTGGTATGTGTGTGTGTGTGTGTGTGTGTGTGTGTGTGTATGGAGAGGCATCACTGAGCGTTCACGCACTAAATAGATCCACTACAACTCGACTCATTTTGTGATACTCAACCCTTAATCCTGCATTTGAAATATTATAGTTTTATTGAGGCAAAGATAGAAATGTTGCCCTTTTCATGGTACCACTAAGTTTTCTCTTAGTTGTTGAACTGCTGTTGAACAGCACGTGCAAGTAATGTCTTATGTTTCATACTACACCTTTTGTAAATGTTGTAACAAACTACAATTGTTCTGAGAGAAGAGATCTGAGGATTGTATAGAAAGTAAAATGACTGACTACAACAGTCATGCCATTTTCACACTATAACAAGAACAAGGTTTTATCCGTGCACAGAATGTAAATACATGTTTTATGAGCTTTTGACCTTTTCTTGTTCTTATTATTTGTGCTGAGTTGAGGATGCCATCTGCAAGAGGAAGAGTTGTGGATTTTTTTTAATGTATCATCACAAGTTCATTGAGAGTTTGTTGATTTGTAATGCAATGGCAGTTTCTATTTTTGTACATACTTGTAATGTTTTAAAGGAAAAATTAATCTATTCATTCTTCTGTCATTATTTCCCTTTCAACTATATCTGATAAAACTTTTGAACCTCCTCCGGATGTGTTAAACAATTTATCACCTCTACAGGGTGAAAAGTATAAAGCATCAAGCTTCCTCCTGAAATTAAGTCCAGGATGTTGACTGGAGGCTGGAAAAGTTAAACTCTTAGGTGTTGTGCTCATGTTTGTTTGTTAACTTGCCTGGCTGCTACTGGATTTTAAAAAGAAGGTGTACTATACAGATGTGGTGGCTCAAAGTGTTGTTAAATCAGTTAGCTTTTTTTTTTTTTACATCCATATTCAGTATCAGTTTAACACAATACAATACAATACATTTAATTTTTCCACATTACATTCCACCTCATGGCAAGTCCAGCTAACGTTATTGGAAGTGTCAACGCTTCTCATTTTATTTCATGCTCCTTCCTGTTTTCAGCTACTTGGATCTTTCATGTTTTCAGTAGGGAAATCATCTACATGTCCTTTGTACAGCAAAAAACGTTGTATAAGTCTGCGACACTATTTTCATATAAAATGTATTAAAATAAAATGTCCACATATCTGAGTTTGGACCTCCATATTTTTCACACCCTTAATTTACTGTTACTGATTGAAACCTTATAATTGATAAGAGTAGGGATTAAAAAAAACATTGAAAGGTCACAAAAAGTCATAGTGATGTATATAAATTCTCATAAGAGAATTCCCCAAAAGTCAGTGTTATAACATATGTCAAAAAAAGTTTTAAAAGTCATGAAAATGTTTTTTTGAAAAGTCACATTATGTCATAAATTTGTATAAAAAGTCATAGTATAGTATGTCAAAAGTAAAAAAAAAAAAAAAAAGTAATTGTATAGTTTTTCATAAAAGTAAAAACAAAGTCATAGTAATGGTATGTCGTAAAAAGGTTTTTAAAAAGTCATGGTACAGAGGGTTTTCACGACGTGTCACCAGACCGGAAGTCGCCATTTTGGAGATACTCTGCATCACAACAAAACACAGGCGCTGAAGTAGATCCCGAACATCGTCAAGGAAAATTGTTATTATTGCCGTGTTTTAGTTTGTAACAATAGGTCAGACCGAGAAAAAACATTTGGAATTTTATCGACCTTTAAAAGTTATTCAAAACCAGAAACCGGAATGCCGGAAGTTATCAGAGGAAAGGAGGCGCTTGTGGTTGGCAACGCTCAAACGCACTCAGGTAGTGTAGGGTGTAGGCCTAGATTAAAAAAAATGGAGAGTCACTTTGCTTCACCTTAAGTACCGCAATGATGTCACACAGTTAAAGTTAGGTTGATTAAAGACGTTATTGCATTACTTAGTTTGGCCTTCACAACACAACGATCGTTGACTTGGCTCTGCGTCTCCCACACTCATCCACACACCATCTGGTTATAGGCCTCGTAACTTTTGGAGGACTCTGCAGCTTTGTATGGGCTCGACGAGAAAAGCAGGTCGTATATACTAGCTGTATTGGGATATGCAACTGAAGGAAGAATCACCGGGTCGTCATGGACACAACAAGAGAGAGCCAACTCCTAGGGATTTGCACCGCCAATAAACTGTAATTTCTCTAAATATCGCGTCTGTTCTTGAGGTACAAGTACTTCCCTACATGCCTTTGCATCTTGGATGCTTTTCTGTTGTTAAGACATGGCTGCATTCACTTAAAGTTTCCAAAGTGCCCAATACTCCACTGTACTCCGTTGAGTTGTTTACACCGAGTATCTCCAATGTGGCCGCGCAGCCGGGTTACTGCCCGGAACGTGACATCGGGGAAAACCTTCTTTAGTATGTCATAATCTCGCATTACCAAATCTACCTCCACAGCGCCGCGTATGAGGGTCTGCCGAGTCCAAAAAGCATTCTGGGATGGGAGAAAAACGTGCTCTGGTTCATCGGCATTTGTTTCTTTTAAAATTCTTTTTGGGGCATTTTAGGCCTTTATTTAACAGTGGAGACATGGAAGGGAGAGACGGGGAGAATGACGTGCAGCAAAGGGCCGCAGGTTGGAGCCAAACCAGGGTCTACTGCGTCAAGGAATAAACCTCTATGTTTGGGCTCCAACTCTACCAATTGAACTATCTGGGCGCCTTTTACTGGCATTTCTTTAAACCAATCACAATCGTCACCGTAAGGAGCAATGGCGCTGTCACTACCTGATGTGAGATGAGTGTATATGTTGCAATTGCGTCAATTTGCGTCAAGTATAGATGTGAGTTGTGCGTCGCAGTGTCGTCTACACGCTTTAAACTTTAAATGAGGTTCAGTTTGTTTTCCTGCAGTTTTTGTAATCTTGAGGAGTAAACATGCATGAGGGGTCATTGGAGTGGAGTCCATAAACGGTTGTTTTCTCCATAAAATGTTTACCGGCTGCCTCCTAATTTGTCTGAAATGTTTCTTTTTCCTCTTTATGTACCCATAGACAACATGTGCAAGATGAATTTATTGGTTTTTTACTTTATTTTCAATAGTGCTTTGAGCTACTAAGGGTCGTTGAAGAAACCACTGACAAAAATCAAGAGGGGGAGAAAAATGTTTATTATTTTATGGATTTCACAGATTCAGTGTGACACAGACATGCCCACCTTGCTTGCAGCCGGATCCGGATCGCTTGGTGTTATGCCGTAAACTGGACTCACATCGACATCAAATAAGTAAAATCCGGCAGAACTTTATAAAATCTATTAAAAGTCTTAGTATAGCATGGCATAAAAAGTTTTAAAAACACATAGTATGTCATAACATGTCATCATCAAATGTTATAGCATTAAATGTCATTCTAACAGACAGAGTATAGTACATCATAAATACGTTAAAAAGAAAAAAAACACAATACAGTACATCATAAAAATGTCACGAAAAAGTAATAATACAATATATTGTAAAAAAGTAAACCAGAACTATCACCAGTTTTCACCAGGCTGCTCTGGTCCAGGACTGCTTCATCAACCACAACACTGTATCTTCACAGTCCAATACACGGCCAATTACTCCCCATTTCTAAATCCGATTTAAGGAATTCTTTTCAGCTTGGCGTTGGAAAGTGTATGGCCGACAACAACCCTTTCTGCCAGCAATGGAAGAAACATGCAGATATACACAGGGTGACATTTCCCCCATTGCATGGCCATGGATGATATTGCTTGTGATGTGAATGAGGTGATGTGGCCAGACAGAAGGCGGTATCCATAAACCATCCACCCCCTCCTCTACATCAGCTATTTACTATTTTTTCACAGTTTTTCTGTTTGTTAACATTAACATGTTGTATTGATTACAGTACTGTAAATGTACTTTTCTTTGTGTAAAAACCTGCAATGGGAAAGAATTATCTACTTTTTTTCTGAAGCCTTTCTATTTTTGCATTGATTGAAATGTAAGTGTTAGGAGCTACAGGAAATGTAGGACCCACGTGCAAGACAGCAGACACACGAGTAATCTCAGGAATTTATTGTATAGATATTATAAAGCTAACAAACAAAAGGTGTCCTGGAACAGAAGGCAGTTCCAAAACAGGAACCACATCAAAAACCCAGAAACCAGCAGGGCAGCCGACACAGACTCTTCCAACATAGACAATGATCTGAGGCAGGACAAGAGAAATACAAAAGGTAACGAATCTATACTAGGACTTTTTATGATTTTTTTGACATACAATACTTTCACTTTTTGACATACTACTATGCACTTTTGGAACATTTTGTGTGACTTTTTTTGACATGCTATGCTATGACTTTTTCATGCCTTTTCAACATAGTTTACAATTACCTTTTAATGTCTTTTTTTCGACGTACTGTGCTATGACTCTTTGTGAGTTTTTTGACATAATATAGTAACGCTTTCTTACAAGTCTTTCCAATATAACATACTTTTACTTTTTTTGACATGTATAGTATAACCTTTTAGAGATTTTCTTTTCAAAATACAATACTAACTTCTTTATGACTTTGTTCAACATGCTATACGTTTTCTTTTTTTTTTTACTTTTTCAACACACACTCTGACTTTTTGTGACTTTTTTGACATAATATGGTAAATCTTTATTACAATTTTTTCCAACATACTATTATTTTTTAAAGACTTTTTACATACATTAATATGAAATTTTCATGACTGTTTTAGAAAGGATTATGATTTTTCAGTTATTTTAATATTTTTTGTGTGTAAGGGATAAAGGTAGAGGGATAGGTTGAATCACAATGTT